>NC_038242.2:17746914-17840614 GCF_000004515.6 Glycine max | reverse complement strand
CGAAGATTTGAAGTTTTATGTATGGAGGAAAACGTGGAGGAGGCTTTGGCTGCGCAGCAGCTCTGATTTCGTGAGTATTTATAGAAGATGACGTATTGTAATCGATTACAGGTATTGGTAATCGATTACAGGACCAATAAGCCTACTGGTAATCGATTACAGGATGTTGTAATCGATTACAGGCTGCCTGTTCATGTGTAATCGATTACACTGGATGGTAATCGATTACCAGAGCCTATCCTAGGCTATTTTCTTAAGAGAATATCTATGTTTATGCTAAAATACATCCTATATGATTAATTTTCACTACTAATACACTAAATTCAATCATTCAATTATTATATACACAAGAAATCATAAATTCTATCATAAAAACAAGAATTCAAACAAGATCAAACAATCAAAATAATCTACAATAAGTAAGAGTAAATCAATCAATCAATCAATCAATCAACCAATCAATCCCTATTTTTCTAAATCTCTTACATCTAAGAGACCTAATTCTCTTCTAATAGAGAAGAACACTTCCTTGGGGAGAGGTTTTGTGAAAATATCAGCAAGTTGATTCTTAGTATCAACAAACTCTAATACACAATCTCCCTTTAGGACATGATATCTAAGAAAGTGGTGTCTAATCTCTATATGTTTAGTTCTAGAGTGTTGAACTGGGTTTTTGGATAGATTTATGGCACTAGTATTATCACACTTAATAGGTATGCGATCAAGAATGATGCCATAGTCAGATAATTGTTGCTTCATCCATAAAATCTGTGCACAACAACTACCGGCAGAGATATACTCCGCTTCAGCAGTAGATAAAGCAACACTGTTTTGTTTCTTACTATGCCATGAGACAAGAGCCGATCCAATAAATTGACAAGTTCCACTTGTACTTTTTCTATCAGTTTTAGATCCGGCAAAATCAGAATTAGAATATCCTATTAAGTTACATGTTGAATTCTTAGGATACCATAATCCTAAATTGATTGTGCCTAATAGATATCTCATGATTCTCTTTACTGCACTTAAATGTGATTGTTTGGGGTTGGATTGAAGCCTAGCACACATGCATACACTAAACATAATATCAGGTCTACTAGCAGATAAATAAAGAAGAGATCCAATCATACCTCGATATTGTTTTATGTCTATAGACTGACCAGATTCATCTTTATCTAAGTAACAATTAGTGCTCATAGGTGTGGACATGTGTTTTGCACTATCCATCCCAAATCTTTTGATCAATTCCTTGCAGTACTTGGATTGATTGATGAATATACCTTCTTGAGTTTGCTTGATTTGTAATCCCAGAAAGTACTTTAGTTCTCCCATCATTGACATTTCAAATTCACTTTGCATATCAAGGGAAAACTCCTTGCATAATGAATCATTAGTGGATCCAAAAATTATATCATCAACATATATTTGAACCAACAAAATATCATTATGCTTTCTCTTTATGAACAATGTGGTATCCAATTTACCTCTAGAGAATTCTTTTTCTAGAAGAAAATTGCTTAAGCGTTCATACCACGCCCTAGGGGCTTGTTTCAAACCTTAAAGAGCCTTTTGTAATTTATAAACATGGTTTGGTTTATCAGGAATTTCAAAACCAGGGGGTTGTTCAACATATACCTCTTCTTGAATTAAAACATTTAGAAAGACACTCTTAACATCCATTTGATAAAGTTTAAAATCCATTATGGATGCATATGCCAAAAGCATTCTAATGGCTTCTAATCTTGCAACAGGAGCATATGTTTCTTCATAGTCTATTCCTTCTTCTTGATTATACCCTTTTGCTACTAACCTGGCTTTATTTCTAATAATTATACCATGTTCATCTAATTTATTTCTAAAAACCCATTTTGTCCCTATAAGAGGATAATTTTCAGGTTTTTCTACTAATTTCCACACATTGTTTCTTTCAAATTGGTTCAGTTCTTCTTGCATGGCAATGATCCGGTTATCATCTATTATGGCTTCTTTTATATTTTTAGGTTCAATCATAGATACAAAAGCCATATTATTGCATAAATCTTTAAGAGAATGTCTAGTTGTTACCCTTTTTGAGATATCACCAATAATGTTGTCGAGGGGATGATCTCTTGAAGCTTTCCATTCTCTTGGAAGTTCATCATTGGATTTGACTTCTTCTGGAGGATCTTCATTGTTTCCTTTATCATTTCCTTTGGAATCTTGTTCATGAATATTCATATGTTCTAAAGAATCTGCAATATCATCTAGCATATTCTTTCTTGACAAGATAGCATTAGATTCATCAAAGGTAACATGAATGGATTCCTTGATATTCATAGTTCTTTTATTATATATCCTATATGCTTTGCTTTGTAATGAGTATCCAAGAAAAATACCTTCATCAGATTTTGCATCGAATTTTCCTAGATTGTCTTTACCATTATTAAGCACAAAGCACTTGCAACCAAAAACATGTAGATGAGAGATATTTGGTTTTCTACCATTATATAACTCATATGGGGTTTTCTTTAAAATGGGTCTTATTAAGGCCCTATTCATGATGTAACATGCAGTATTGACAGCTTCAGCCCAAAAATACTTTGGAAGAGAAGTATCATTTAATAAAGTTCTTGCAATTTCTTCCAATGATCTATTTTTCCTCTCAACAACTCCATTTTGTTGAGGGGTTCTAGGTGCAGAAAAATTGTGTTCAATACCATGTTCGTCACAGAATAATTCAAAATCTTTATTTTCAAATTCACCCCCATGATCACTTCTAATGGATGCAATCTTGAGATTTTTCTTGTTTTGTATGACTTTAGCAAGTTTTCTAAATGCTTGGAATGAATCACTTTTATGTGTAATAAATAATGTCCAAGTATATCTAGAGAAATCATCAACTATAACTAGAGCATAGTAATTTCCTCCAAAACTCATGGTTCTAGATGGACCAAATAAATCCATATGCAATAGCTGTAAGGGTTGAGTGGTTGAAACAACATTTTTAGGTTTGAATGAGACTCTTGTTTGTTTGCCCTTTTGACATGCATCGCATAGTTTATCTTTTTCAAATTTCAATTTAGGCAAACCAATTACTAAATCTTTTGAAATTAATTTATTTAAGTGATCCATGTTTATGTGAGCAATTCTTTTATGCCATAACCATGGATCATCATCTTTACTAAGAAAGCAATGATTGTTTTCTTGTTTTATGCTTAAGTCTATCATGTAAACATTATTGAATCTATGTCCTACATGCTTTATATTAATGTCATGCTTATGTTCTATAAGACATTTTTGAGAATCAAATGATACTAGATAGCCTTTGTCGCATAGTTGACTAACGCTAAGCAGGCTATGCTTAAGTCCTTCAACAAGTAGAACATTTTCAATGGAGTTTGAAGAATTTGTACCTATTTTACCCACTCCAAGGATTCTACCTTTGTTGTTGTCACCATATGTTACATGCCCGCTTTTCTTTGGAGAGATATGTGTAAAATTTGATGCATCTCCAGTCATATGTTTTGAGCATCCGCTATCTATGTACCACTTCTTTCTCAAAGATACCTCTTCATCATTTTCGTAACTTTTAGCCATAAGGCAGAGATTTATCTCTTCATTTTTAGAATCTTCAGAAGATTCCATATCATTTTCATCCCATGTGATGTATGCTTTCTTCAATTTCTTTTCACTATGATTTTTCTTTTCAGATTTTTCCATCTTTTTCTTGAAGATGGGACAATCAACCCTCAGATGTCCAGGTTGATTGCATTAAAAGCATTTTAGAGTAGAGGATGAATTTTCTGTCCTTTTCTTTGATTTAAAATTAGGTCGCCTCTGATTTCCTCTTACTTTAAGAAATTTGTTGAACCTTTTCACAAAAAGACTTAGATCATCATCATCATCTGGATCATTATCCTGATCACTTTCTTCTTGAATTGAGGATGATGCTTTAAGAGCAATTCCTTTCTTTTTCTTGTCATTTTCTTCATTTTGGTGCAATCTCAATAGTTCCATCTCGTGTTCCTGCAACTTTCCAAATAAAGTGGCAAGAGACATGTTAGACAAATCTCTTGATTCAGAAATGGCCGTTACTTTGGGTTGTCATTCTCTACTTAAACATCTTAACACCTTATTTATGAGATCCTCATTTTGAAATTCTTTGCCTAAGGCTGCTAGATGATTTACTATATGTGTAAATCTCTTTTGCATGCTTTGAATATTTTCATTTGCATTCATTCTAAATAATTCATACTCACGAGTTAGTGCATTTATCCTAGATCTTTTAACATCTGTAGTTCCTTCATGTGTTAATCGAAGAGTGTCTCACATTTCCTTAGCACTCTTACAATTTGAAACCCTGAAATATTCATCCATTCCCAGGGCAGATGTTATTATGTTTTTGGCTTTTAAGTTGTATTGTACTCGTTTTCTATCCTCTTCAGACCATCTATCTCTAGGTTTTTCTATAGTTATGCTTTCACTTGATGAACTACCATCTATTGAAACTCTTTCTACTATGGTGGGTATATAAGGCCCTATTTCTATGGCTTCCCAGATATTTAGATCTATTGCCTCAATAAAAATTTGCATTCGGGTTTTCCAGTAGTGGTAACCCTCTCCATTAAAGATTGGAGGTCTATTGATAGAATTCCCTTCTGGAAATAAGGAATTTGCTGAGGCCATCTTTTTCTTGAAGCTTCTAAACTTTATACAAGAATGAAGCTCTGATACCACTTGTTAGACAAGTGGCCTCAGATATCTTAAGGGGGGGGGGTTGAATTAAGATATTCCAAACTACTTCCCCAATTAAAAATCTATTTCACTTTTTATTCAAGTTATGAATTCCCTTGATGACAATCTTCTTAAATATTAATTCAAATAAAACAATTTGAATATGAATATAAAGCAATAATAAATAAAGGAGATTAAGGGAAGAGAAAGTGCAAACTCAGTTTTATACTGGTTCGGCCACACCCTTGTGCCTACGTCCAGTCCCCAAGCAACCCGCTTGAGAGTTCCACTATCTTGTAAATTCCTTTTACAAGTTCTAAACACACAAGGACAATCCTTCCTTTGTGTTTAGAATTCCTTTACAATAAGAGACTCACGGTCTCTTAATCCCTTAGAGAATGAGAAGAAGAAGAAGAATAAATCTCTCTAGAAAGAGATGGATTTTACAGATTGAGCACTCAAATAATTCCTTAATGAATAGCAATTGAATTGGCCAAGGAATTCTTAAGAGGATAAAAATAATTTTGCTCTTTGAGAGGATAAACACTTGTTGTTCTGAAAATCTTTGAGCAAATTCGTGTTTAAGTCACATATATATAGATCATTGGTGGTCAAGAATAAAGCCTTTGAAAAGTTGTGACTCTTAGAATTATTTTTCTGAAAATCCTGTCTGGTAATCGATTATAGGAATTGTGTAATCGATTACAGCTTTTAAAATTTGAATTAAAACGTTTATTAACTGCTGGAAATCGATTACCAAAATTGTGTAATCGATTACACAGTCTAAAATTTCGAATTCAAATTTTAGTAGCTGTTATAAAATATATTTGGCCACTAGTAATCGATTACATCATCTGGTAATCGATTACCAGAGAGTAAAACCTTCGAAAAACACTTTTTAATTTAAATAACTTGGCCAAACCTTTTGCTAATTCAATTAGGAATTCCCTTCCTAATATACTAGTGATCATCTTGATGTTGTGGCTTGTTAGTCTTGAAGTATTGTCTTGAATTTAATCTTGAAAAGCCCATTTGCATAAATTGCATCATATCATCATGATCATCATCAAAACATCAAAGGCAATTGCATCTACATACATGAAGCCTTGGGGACAAAGCTGAACCTTAGTTCAGCTTATCATCCTCAAACAGATGGTCAAACTGAACGAACCATTCAGACTCTAGAGGATCTACTTCGGGCGTGTATTATAGAGCAACAAGGTAGCTGGATGGATTGTTTGCCATTGATTGAGTTTACTTACAACAATAGCTACCAAGCCAGTATTGGTATGACTCCTTTTGAAGCTTTATATGGACGAAAGTGCAAAACTCCTATTTGTTGGTACGATGATGGAGAATCAGTACTTCTTGGACCTGAAATGCTACAACAGATTAACGAACAAGTGAAATTGATTCGAGAGAAGATAAAAGCATCTCAGGATAGACAGAAGAGCTATTATGATAGAAGGAGGAAGCCACTAGATTTTCAGGAAGGGGAACATGTGTTTTTGACGGTTTCTCCCGTAACCGGGGTCGGAAGAGCTCTCAAATCTAGGAAGTTGACGCCCAAGTATCTAGGTCCGTATCAGATTTTGAAGAAGATTGGGCCTGTAGCTTATCATATTGCCTTACCTCCGAGTTTATCGAATTTGCATCCTGTGTTTCATGTCTCTCAACTGAGACGGTACAACCCAGATCCATCACATATACTTGCAGTGGACGAGGTACAGGTGAAAGATAACCTCACCTATAAAGCACAACCTCAGAAGATCACTTACCGAAGAATGAAGTCGTTGAGAGGAAAGGAGATCGCGTTGGTGAAGGTGCAGTGGGGAACCGATGAGGGTGATTCTACATGGGAGTTGGAGGATAGGATGAGAGAATTGTACCCAAGTTTGTTCATAGAGTAGTTAATTTCGGGGACGAAATTCCTAAAAGGGTGGGAGTATTGTGACATCCTGGAAATTTCAACCCGGAATTTTTGGAAACGATGTATTTTGAATTATTATATATATATATATATATATATATATATATATATATATATATATATATATATATATATCAATACTATTCAGTATATATGCATATATGTTCTTGATAGAAGTAGGAATAGTGGGGGCAAGATATGCGGGTTAGGCTAATTAAGGAAGAGAAATCCATAACTAGGAGGTCATGGGTTAATTCTTAATTAATTAGTTTAAAAATCATCGTTTTGCGTGCGACTTAAAATTTAACGAAACCAACCTCTGAACCACGCTCGGGGTCTTATTCTGAGCGTTTGGATATATATATTGACTACTTTCGAAAACTGGCCCCGACGAACGCAGAGAAACGCGAGGAACGAGAACCAGAGAAATGGCACGCAAACCGAGGTAGGATTTTAGCGTTTCAAAGGTCAGATTTTTCTCACTTTTTGTGGCTGAGTATGGGTCACAATCAAAAGAGAAAGTGGGCCCTTTTTGCTCCACTCAAATGGGGACATGTGGCATAGCTTAAATAAAATAATAGGAAAAGAGAAAACCCTTTTTAAAACCAAAAGCTGTTCTCTCTCCTCACTCAGCCAAAAGAAATTCAGAAGCTCTCCCTCTCTCTCACGCAGCCCTCTTCTTCTTTTCTCTCATCCACCATTGTTGCCCAACAAAGCTTCAACCTTTGGTGCCCATTTCTGCTCCAAATCGCGAAAGGAGGGCATTTTCGGAGTCGTGAAGCGCGTCTCTACGTGTGGGGCTTCGAAATTTCAGGTTTGGGTGGACTTCTTTCTCTCTTGATTTTCGTGGGTATGGGGTTTTGGGAGATATGATGGGTAGTTTTGCTAGTTTTCTGTTTCATGATAGTTATTTGTGAAGACACTTGTTGAAAGCATGTTGAACTTGCCATGTTTTGACGAGTTAAGCTTACCCATTCAGTTTTAGGGTTTTTATGATGATGCTTGTGATGTTTATGTGCTGAAATTGCTTATAGAAAACTGTTAGAGATGAAGGGTAGAATTAACCTAGGGTTAGAAAGTGAGAATGTGGTGTTATGAGTGGAAAAATAGTGAGGCTTTGTGAGTTGGAAGGTTAAATATGGATTATGTGGTAAATGGAGGTTAAAGTGAGTTAATCCTAGCTTGAAATGTCATTTAGGACTTATGAGAAGGCTTGGACTGTGCTAGAGAGAAAAACAAATGACCAAAGTGAACAAAGAGCCATTTCTAGGGTAAATTTGGGTGTTGAGGAGTCAAATTTTGATCCGGTGAAATCTTAGGCGTAAATCCAGTTTGAACAAGTTTAAATTGATGTTATGGACTTGTGTGAGGTGAGAGTTTGCTTCAAATTTACCTCATTCTCAATTTCACTTCTCAAACCTAGAAAACCCATTGAATTGAGGGGGTATTGGACACCTAGATTCTGTGTTGCTGTGTTTTGAAGCTTGACTTTGGTTTAGACATGATGGATACATGATTTGGGACTTGTAGGATTCGATTTGGGCGAAATTGGATGAGGGAAAGTGTGATTTTCGAAATCTGCACTTATGCAGAATTTTGCTGTCAAATAGGTACAACAGAACTTTGGCTTTGTGCAGAAAAATGCTATGTTTTGCTGGTTGTGGAAAGAGTAGTGCAGAATGAGTTCTGGATGTTTGCTAGCAGATCCCAACGGTCAAAATGTAGGCTTATGTACTGGGGTCTTTAAGTGAGAAAAGCTGTGATTTTGGTTGGTGTTTTGGGTAGAGTTTTCTGCCTTTGCCCTATTTTTCTTGGATGTGATAGTTTGTGCTGTTTGAATGTTGATTTACTTGGATGTTGGGGAAGCTTGTGAGGATTGATGGGGACTCGGTGTTGAGAGAAACGAGGATATGGGCTACGTGGGAGTACGTGAGCTCAATTGGAGGTGGGCAACAGGGGATGGTGGGTTTATGCGCGATTTGAGGATGTGGAAAACTTGTTGTGCACCATCGCCCAACCGTCGCCCAGTACCACATGTGATGGGTACCCCATAATCCTACAAGTTTGAGATGAGGAAGTGTAGAAGGGTGAAACTTCCTGCTTTTATTCGTTGACCACAGAGTGGTACCTGGAGATATGTCGCGGGGGTCAGGAGACCTTGGGGACGCCAGGTGGGGTGCTATTGCCCAAAACCAAGCTTGACCAATCCCGACCCAACCCGGGCATAGTCGGTCAGTGAGAACCTGTGATATACCTAAACAGGCGAGCTCCTGGCTGTCAACAGATAAAAGGAACAAAGACCACAAAGCAAGGAGGCTTGTGGTGGCTGGCCAGCTGTGAATCTTGTGTGATATATGGGTTATGGCCTCTGGTAATCGATTACCAAGGGTGGGTAATCGATTACAAGGCTTAAAAATGAAGATAGAAGGCTAAGATGGTCTCTGGTAATCGATTACCACGGGGTGTAATCGATTACCAGGCTTGAAAACGAGGTCAGGAAGCTAGGGAAGCCTCTGGTAATTGATTACCAAGGGGTGTAATCGATTACCAGGCTTAAAAAGCGAACTGGGAGATTGTGGAGGCCTCTGGTAATCGATTACCAGCCTGTGTAATCGATTACACAGAGGAATGGGTCACTGGTAATCGATTACCAGGTATGTGTAATCGATTACACAGTGCATTTTTGCAGGTTTCATGTCCTGAGGCTGTGTAATTCGAGTTTAGCCTCTGGTAATCGATTACCAAGGCTGTGTAATCGATTACTAGAGATGAAAAGCCTTAAGATACCCCTTTTACTTGCATGTAGTAGTTATGAGACGAATTGTATGTGGCGCAGTTAGATTCTTCGTGAAAGAGTCTACCCCTTTCTTTTTCTTCCTTGTAGATCGTGATGGCAGCGCAGCTAATCCATGATCGAGTAGAGATGGAGTGCCTAGAGGGAGCTTGGGAGACCCTCGAAGGCAACGCGAAGTGCCGATTTCGGGGCACGATTCGATTCACGGCTACTTCTTTGGTGCATCCAGATGAACCTGCACGGACGCTTCAGCGCACTGTGGAGTGGATACTACCCACGCCTACACCATATCGTCTAGTGGAGCCCGTCCAAGTGATCGAGGTAACGTCATCCGAGGAAGACCCTGAGGAGGATCTTGAGGAGCTACCTCCTGAGCCTGCTGTGGATGCTCTTGACTTTCTAGAGGGTGATGAGGATCCACTTCTTGAGGTGGATTCTCCCAAGGAAGTCATGTCGGCATCTGAGGCAGATTCTATGGAGGATAGTGGCCCGGGGGAGATGGCGATCAGCGGAGGCTCTTCATCATAGTGGACAGTTCCATGGACTAGTTTTATATACTTTTGAGGGTGGGTGTATCTAGGACTGACTATTAGGTTTACTCTTTTGTTTTTGTATGGGTAGACCTGTTGTATAGGAATTTGATGATTGTATACATGTGGCTGAAGCCACCACTGTGGACACCTTTGCTCTGGATGACACTATGTATTTTGTAAAACTCCCATATTTTGGACAGCTTTAAATGATGAATGTATTTATGATCAATCTAGTTATTTGAGAAGAAAGCATTTGTAACTTTATTTGTAAAAGAGTTTATCGACCGTATTTTATTCTTTCATTTTCACGTGATGACCTAAAGTAATGGCTGGTACATTCTTCCTTTTGAAACAGCAAAATAGTTTAGAGATTATGAGCGGTAAGAAAGAAATGACTCCGAATAGAGTTGTGAACTGGCCATTCAGGACTCTATAGTGAGGATTTTTCCTTCTAAACCTAGTTATGGTGAAAAGAGAAAGAAATGAAAAAGAAAAAGAAGAAAAAAAAATTACCATGGTTTTTGTTATTTAAATCATTACTATCAAACCAGTCATTAATTTAGGGACGCCACACTTATGCCCATTTAAAATTTAATAAAGTAAATAGAAGAACAAATATAAAATTTTGGGCAGAGTCTTTTCTATAATTAAGACTTTTCCCAAAAATTCCAATAATTACAACGACAACATTATTCACAATTTTAATCATCAATAACAAATATATCACATCCCATTAGTTAAAAACATGATTTTTTCTTGAAAATCAGCATGCACATCAATAACAAATATATCACATCCCATTAAGTTAAAAACACAGTTTTTCTTGAAAACTAACATGCACAGGAACATACACACATCCCCATAATTGGGTTCCCTAACCCCAACTATGGTATCAAGAGTTGTAAACAAACAATACACTCCCCTCACCTATCTATATCTCTTCGTTAGTTCCTTGTGGCATTGTTCTAAGATCTCTTCGGTTCAAGTCCGTTCATCCAAACACAAAGCTTTATATACCAAATCAAAGATGATTTAGTATAGATTTCAAAGATAAGGTTTATATAAAATTTTGGGGTCAAATACCCATTCAATTTAAAAAAGGGCTAAATGAGTGTTTTGAGATCCACATCAAAGAGACGTCATTTTGAAATTTCGATCACGCCATTGTGATTGGGGTACAGTGAAGGTTAAAAAAATGAAGTCTATTTTATAAAAAGGAAACTTTTACAACGTCTCATTTTTAAGGGTTTTGCAAAGGAAGTGTAAAAATATCTAATAATGGTACCCAAGTCACATAAGATGCAAATATAAGCTCAAACTAACTAGGAGAAGGCTTGGAAATCACGGTTACCTCGAAGAAATCGTGAAGGGAGGATTTAAGGCTCCATTCTCTATCAAATCCTAGAGTTGAGTTTTGAAGATTTTGCTCTTATTAAATTGTTCTTCTCCATGCGGTGGTTCGGAGGCAAGCAAAGACGGCTCGTGACAGTCATCGGTGGTCAGTGGTGGTGGAGAAGGAGGTTGGGGGTGTTGGGAGAGGGTTTAAGGGAAGAAGATGGAGGTAAAATGGTTGTTTTACGCTGTTGGACATATTTGTATCCTACAAGACACACTCGGGCAAAAGTTTGCTTGTATGGGTAAGATGATCCAACTCAAATTCGCCTGGGCAAGATTTGTCTTGCTTGGGCGAATTCTGCTTCAACAAATTTTACCGCTTCGATGAAAATATCATATCTTATACTCCAAATGTAATTTTGAATGTTCCAAATGGCCGACCATGAAGAATTGGGTTTCAAGCCTACAGTCCAAATTTGAAGGCGATCCAACGGTTAATGAATCTAGGATCACAGTTTTACCATAACAGGTTTAGGTAAAACTTGAAATCTCATGCTTTCAACCTAAATCAATAAAACTCCACATAAATCAACATCCACATCAAGCAAATCACACATGGCTAATTCGCATAATACCTCAACTCATCCAAATTAATCAAGTAATCAAATAACACAAGAAATACATCAAACATCTATTCTCAGTTATCGAAATTTTAGGGTGTTACTATAGGTCGTGCTTCTTTAAGCTTGAAAACACTATCTATCACATAAAGTTGTGTTGCTGTGGTGTGTGAACCACAAAATGCTATCCAATCATTTATTGTCATGCTAGCGAATATTAATTCGCTACCATGATTGGCAGTCCCAGCAACCAAAGGAACATAAAGAAGTGTAGAAAGTTCATCCAATTCTTAAATGGAAGCATGAGGGTGAACTTGCACAAAGTGTGTGTATGGTCATAAGATAGTACAAATATTTCAAAGAATTTAATAACTATGCATTGTTAGTATAAACTTGTACACTCTCAACCAATTCAAAATCAATGTTAGTATTGACTTTTAGTTACTATAAAAGTCAACAAAATTACCATATACGGTAGTTTGTGATTGTATGATAATATAAAACTGTTTTTTACACTAACAGTGTAAACTACTCAAAAATTAGGATATTCAAAGAGGACATGTCTTGTACTTACCAAACCAACTCTATTGGAAAATGAAGCCAACAAGAATATTGGCGACAATAGTTTGCCTAAAAACTTATACTCCAAGAACATCAACAATCATTTCTTCAGTATGCTGAACAAAAAAATTGGTGAATAATACTAAATCAGGACAAGAATCATTATCCAAAAAAAACCCAGAAGTTTTCTTTGAGTGGATGGGGGATAAAATGCAGTGTGTTAATAAAAGCTCTCATATGAGACATAAACTCTACATTATAAGTAAGAAATTGTTTGAATAAGAAAACCAACATTAGTAACTCTACTTGCCTATGTTATCTTCAAGTTTCCTCATCATTTTAAATGTAATGCTGATAGAACTCACAGTACAACAAATAGAATATCAATGAATTTAGGTAACGTAGAGTAATAATTTTATTTATCAAGAGGGGATAATTCCCAAATCTCTATTACAACTAGTGAGAAAAAGTAGCCTGAGTCACAAACTCCTCACTCAGAGAACTATCTCCTTTACTAACTAAGTTTCCTCTTTCCTATTCTCTTTCTCCTTTCCCCTTATATGATACCACTCTAATAGATTTTGTTTTTATCTCTTGCCATGTCACATAACTAACTCTTACCCCTTGATTCTATATTTTTTCTCCTAGTGTAAACTTTTCATACAGTACCCTTATGCCCCTCCTTGCTATTTGAAAATTCACCCTTGTGCACTAGCTCCCTATCATTACTTCCCCCCTGAAGAGACAACCTTGTCCTCAAGGCAAAGTTTGGGAAACTGAAGTCTCAGTAATGACTCACCTTCCTAAGTAGTATCTTCAATTGCCCTGCCTTTCCACTTGACCAACCACTGTTTGATAGGATGTTCTCCTTCAAATATCTCCCTTAAAGCAAGTAACTCCTCTAGTTCCTTATTTTCTTCCAGTTCCAGCTCCAACCCTACAAGAAACTTTGCCTCAACAGAATAATTCCCCTTTACTTTCTTCAATTGTGATACATGAAATATTGGGTGCACGCTAGCTCCTTCTGGCAATTTCAACTTATACGACACAACCCCAACTCTTTCCAATATTGGAAGAGGTCCAAAAAATCTATGAACCACTTTTGGATTAATTCTTCTAGCCATAGATAGTTGTCTATGGGGTTTGAGTTTCAGGAACACCCATTCTCCTACCTCGAATGACACATCCCTACATTTCTGGTTAGCATATTTTCTCATCAATTCTTGGGCATGACCTAATTGATGTTTAAGCTGACGTAGTGCCTCATCCCTATCCATCAATTCAGCTTCCACTGCTTCAGCCCTTGTTTCCCCTTGCAAAACACGAACCAATGAAGGAGGTTTCTGATGAGAATCATGAAACTGGCCAAATACAGGCTAAAGGCCCGAGTGGAGAAGGACAAAGCCCCCGAGTGGAGAAGGATGAAGGCCCAAGTGGAGAAGGATGAAGGCCCAAGTGGAGAAGGATAAAGGCTTGGAGGCAGAGACACTATCAAGACTATTAATTGTTGCTGAAGGCCCAAACTAATTTGAAGGCCCAAGTTAAATAAGTTTTTAGTTATAATTTATTTTTATTGTAATTTTGGCCCAAACTGTTTAGAAGGCCCATGTCTATTTTTATCTTTTTGTTCAGCTACACTATAAGTATTGGTTTTTGTTTTGAATAAAAAAAACTTTTGGCATTTTGATCAAATTTGGTGAGAGTTTCTCTCCGGGTTCCTTGTTGAACCAATTATCAAACTTATCAAGATAATCCTTGTGGCGTCTACCCTGACTTATCTTCCTTCACTGGAAGTGGCGTCTACCCAGACTTATCTTCCTTCACTGGAAGTGGCGTCTACCCGGACTTATCTTCCTTCACCGGAAGTGGCGTCTACCCAGACTTATCTTCCTTCACCGGAAGTGGCGTCTACCCTAACTTATCTTCCCTCTTTGGAAGTGGCGTCAACCAAAAACTCTACAGCCTGTATCAAACGATCCACCCCGTAAGATTCACATCATCTGGTATGAGAGCTTCGGCTCTTGATACAGGTTCTATCCTATCCTATTATTTTTCTTTGTAATTTGTCCAGGTTCGTGTTTTGTCCTTGTTCTGTTATTTGTTTTCTTGTTTGCGTCTTGTGTTTTGTTATTTGCATTTTTGTTTACATCTTGTTTCGTTCTTGTTTGCGTCTTGTGTTCTGTTATTTGCATTCTTGTTTACATCTTCTTTCGTTCTTGTTCTTGTTTCTTGTGTCTTTCACACTTTGTGTAAAAAAAAAATGATGCAAAAATTTTGAAAAAAAAAAGTGTGTGTTTGATCTTTGAATACGAAATTGAGGCATTTAGAGGTGTTTTTTTGAAAGAAAATCGTGGAATAGATCCCCTTATCTAGATTCTCCTCTGAATTCTGAGCTTTTTGATATATAGTGGGCCTCAAACAGACAACCGTAGCAAAAGTTATGAGCATTTGAAGTTTACTTGTCATATCTGTTATCTTATCTGTTATCCTATCTGTTACCTTATTTGTTATCATATCTGTTATCCAAATTAAATGTAATTTGTTATCCAAATCTATCCAAATCAGATTTGTTATCCAAATCTAATCTGTTATCCAAATCAAGTCCAAGTTGTTATCTCAAATCAAATCTGTTACTCTAATAATTATATTGTCTTTCCTTTTATTTTATATTACCTTGTGTGTCTAATTCGGTCCATCCAGGAACTTAAAAGGGAGTGAGTGGTAAAAGGCAAGAGTGAAAACATCGCAAAACAGCCTATATTGAGAGCATCAAACACGAGTGAACTACCATCAAAGAGAGAAACACGTGAGTAGAGTGTGGTGAGGTCCTGAATTTTTTTAATTTACTGCAAAATTCTTTGTTCCTTAATCATGGCAAGAGCTGGTGACAATGGTGGTGTATATCATTAACTAGACGAATCTCAACGCTTATTTCTAGAAGCGTGGACTACACAAATGCAACGTTTGTTGAACTGTAACAAAGAAGAACCCTACAGACGAATAAGCAAATCTTCCTCATTTACTCTTAAACCTCTATCCCCTAGAGAAGTGTGTGATGACCAAATCAGAATGAGAGAAAAGAGAGAACAAGAGAGAGCAAATAGTGAGGCACCACAAAGGAATATGCAAAAGAAGAGTGATACACCCGAGGAAAAGAGTGATACACATAAGAGAGAGAGTGATACACATGAGAGAAAATTTAATTATTTTGCAGAGGCGAGTGAAGTGAGGAAAGTGTTACCTGCTCATGAACCACTCAATCTACAGTATTGCAAAGAGTAAAATTTCTACTGATAATTCTAATGAGTTTACTAATTCTATTTCTCCTAGTGTTCAACCCTTATTGCAGGAATTTAAAAATGTCTTTCCTAAGGAGATTCCTCATGGACTGCCACCTTCAAGAGGCATAGAACATCAAGTTGATCTCCTCGGAGCTTCATTGCCTAACAGGCCAACTTACAAAAGCAATCCCCAAGAGACTCAACGTAAGGATGCACATGCCAAAGTTGAGTATGTGAAAAGATTGTATGACCAAGTGAAGGTGCAAATTGCAAAGAAGAATGAAAGCTATGCCAAGCAAGCCAACAAGAAAAGGAAGGAGGTGGTACTTGAACCCGGTGATGATCCTGGACATTTGAGGACAAATGTTTTCCAAGAAGGAGGTTTCTGATGAGAGTCATGAAACTGGCCAAATACAGGCTAAAGGCCCAAGTGGAGAAGGACAAAGCCCCCGAGTGGAGAAGGATGAAGGCCCAAGTGGAGAAGGATGAAGGCCCAAGTGGAGAAGGATAAAGGCTCGGAGGCAGAGACACTATCAAGACTATTAATTGTTGCTGAAGGCCCAAACTAATTTGAAGGCCCAAGTTAAATAAGTTTTTAGTTATAATTTATTTTTATTGTAATTTTGGCCCAAACTGTTTAGAAGGCCTATGCCTATTTTTATCTTTTTGTTCAGCTACACTATAAGTATTGGTTTTTGTTTTGAATAAAAAAAACTTTTGGCATTTTGATCAAATTTGGTGAGAGTTTCTCTCCGGGTTCCTTGTTGAACCAATTATCAGACTTATCAAGATAATCCTTGTGGCGTCTACCCTGACTTATCTTCCTTCACTGGAAGTGGCGTCTACCCAGACTTATCTTCCTTCACTGGAAGTGGCGTCTACCCGGACTTATCTTCCTTCACCGGAAGTGGCGTCTACCCAGACTTATCTTCCTTCACCGGAAGTGGCGTCATCCAAACTCTGTAACCTGTATCAAACGATCCGCCCTGTAAGATTCACATCAGTTTCCTTCCATACACAGTTTCAAACGGTATCATTCCAGTAGAGACATGAAAAGTAGTATTGTACCACAATTCTGCCCACAATATCCAATATGTCCTATTTTTTGGCTGTTCATAGGAAAAACATCGCAAATATGATTCTAAGCTTTTGTTAACTACTTTTGTTTGTCTATTTGTCTTTGGATGATATGAAGAACTTAGTTTCAAAACCATTCCCTGCAATATAAACAACTTCTTCCAAAATAGATGACGAAAAGTGGATCTCGATCCCTTACAATTGATTGCGGTATCCTATGCAAACACATTATCCCCTTGGTAAACACCTCTGCTACCTTGCTAGTGGTATAAAGATGTTTTAAAAGTATGAAGTGAGCATACTTGGATAATCTATCCACCACCACATACACTTCCTTGAAACCCTTAGACTTAGGAAGCCATGTTACAAATCTAAGGAGATGTTCTCCCAAATTCGAGCTGGGATTGGAAGAGGATGAAGTAACCCAAGTGGTGATGATGTTGAGTATTTTTGCCTTTAACAAACATCATAACTCCTTACAAATTTCTGGATGGTAGACTTCATTCCAACCCAATACATGTTTCTTGCCACTCTTCTATAGGTTTGTAGGAAAACAGAGTGACCTCCTATAGGAGAGGCATAAAATTCCTTCATCAATATAGGGATACAGGCAGATTTGGCGGACAATACCAATCTATCTTTATAGAATGGGGCGTCATGCTTCATACTGAATCATGGTCATGAGACTGGATCCTTCAACAACCCTGTTATCACTTGTTTTAAGAAAGCATCTTGAAAAACCTCCTATTGAAGTTGCTGCTCTTGCGTACAAACTGGAAATGAAGTGATGTTTTGCAGTTCTCCCTCTTCATATATTTGAGACAATGAATCAATATCTTTGTTGTCTGGCCCTGGTTTGTAAATAATTTCAAATTGGTAACCTAGGAGTTTGGCTAACCAATTATGTTGATAAACTGTAGTTATCCTTTGTTGTAACAAATGTCTCAGGCTTTTTTGGTCTGAATATACCATGAATTTCGTACCTAACAAGTATGGTCACCAATGCTACACTGCCAACACTAGTGCCATCAATTCTTTCTCATATGTTGACTTACTTAAGTTACTTTTAGATAGAGCTTTACTGAAATATGCTATGGGCCTCTTGTTTTGCATCAACACAGCTTCTACTCCTCTTCTTGATGCATCACATTCAATTTCAAAGGGTTGAGATAAGTCTGGAAGTGTCAACACTGAGGCTTGGGTCGTCACTCTCTTTAGTTTTTAAAAAGCCTTTAGTGCCTCGGTTCCTTAATGAAACCCCTCTTTCTTTGTAACCGTGTCAGAGGTTTAACTATCATTCCATATCCTGCAATAAAAATTCTATAGTATCTTGTCAATCCTAGAAATCCCATTACGCCTTTGACATTGCAAGGTATAGGCCAATTCATGACACTCCTTACCTTTTTTGGACCACAGTTACCCCCTCTCCTGAAATTACATGACCCAAATACTCTACCTGCCTTTTACTAAAAGTGCATTTCTTTTTGTTTACTAACAATTGATTGTCTTGAAGCACTTTCAAAACTTGTTTCAAATGCTCCCTATGTTCCTACCATCATTTGCTAAACACAAGTATATTATAAAAAAAAAAACCAGTACTATTTTCCTTAGAAATGGTTTGAACACTTGATTCGTGATAGCTTGAAATGTAGTTGGAGCATTGATCAATCCAAATGGCATCACTAAGAACTCGTATTGTCCTTCATATGTTCAAAATGTAGTTTTATGAACATCCTTCTCCTTCATCCTAATTTGATGATATTCTGATTCTAGATCCAACTTCGAGAAGTATACAACTCCATGTAACTCATCCAAGAGTACCACTGGAATTGGATATTTGTTAGGTACAATAACCTTATTCAGCTCTATGTAATCCACACACATTCACCATGAAGCATCTTTCTTTTTAACTAAGATGATGAGACTAGAAAAGGCACTGGAACTATGCCTAATAATTCCTAATTCCATCATGTGCTGCACTTGTCTCTCAATCTCCTCTTTGTGGTGATAAGGATACCTATAAGGGCGCACACTCACCAGTTTTGCCTCTTTGGTTAAAACAATGGAGTGCATTGTTTCCCTTTTGGGAGGAAGACATGTGATTTCCCCTAATACTTTAGGAGATTGGTTCACCACTTCCTCCAATTCCCTTTGTTGCCACTGGTCCAAATCACCCTGGTTTACCCCTTCTTTTTCATACTTATCTTCCCACAACAGACCATACAGAGATGACATCTGATGTCCTATCTTCTACGTCTCCTTATCCCATTCCCTTCTACATTTCACCCCCTTTATTTCTTTAATCTCTTTCTGTCAAGGAAAACTCAACTTCATGTCTCATAATTCCAAAACATCATGTCCACCACTGTAGGAAAGTTTCCCAACAAAAACTCAAAATTTCGGCACTTCCCCATAGCAGTGACTCGCTGATCAGCTCCTAATCTTACTCCCAGGCATCTATTATGTTCCACCTTCAATCCTAAGGCATGGGCGACTCTAGGGGCAATAAAATTGTGACTCGCTTAACTGTCCACCAACACCTGGACCCCAACACCTTTTAATTTCCCTTGCAGACGCATTGTTGTGGGCTATTTCATCATTTTCATGCCTCTAGTCAGCCTAAATATGCCCATAACATTACAATCCAGAGTCGCTTCTTCTTCATCTTCCCGCACCTCTATGGCTATCACCTCACCCTCCCTGGTAATGACTTTGTCATCTCACAGGATAACCAAATGAAACTGCTTCTCTGTACATTAATGTAGAGGGTGATATTGTCCCCCACAATGGAAGCACATACCACAGGCTCTACGATCCATCAATTTTGAATAAGGTAGATGCTTAACTCCCCTATTTCGAGGAGTATTTATTTGGCTACTCTCCTCTCTTCCTGGTCGCACAGAATTGGTACCCACGCTCGTATGCACATTGGTCAAATTATGTTCGCGCATTCGATCCCTAGAAGGAACGCTACTCCCTAGTTCAGACCCTAAGGTCCTTTTAAATTGGCCCAGGCTAACATGAGATCCACTATTGCTTTTCACATCAGCATTATAACTCGACTTGACACCTCTTTTTCCTCCCATTCCCAAATTTGACTCGCGACCTCTTCTCCATTATCTCGTTCCGCCACCACTTCACTGCAACAACGATCCCCACAACTCTGCCTCCACATCATGAGCTATCCTCATCGCCTGGACTTGATTTTTTGGGTTGAAAGTTCTCACTCTCAGTCAGATTTTTGGCTTGAGCCCTCCTAGGAAATATCCCAAATATTGCTTCTCTAGGAGACACCCCACCTAAGATGACACAAACTCAAAATCAGTGACATACTCATCCATATCCCCTACTTGCTGTAAATCCTTTAACTCTTCAAATGGATTTCCACTCTTTCTACCCTCGTATCTTTCAATCAAAGCTCTCTTCAGCTTACTCCAAGTGAGTTCATCTTCTGTCTCACGCAACAAATTGAACCAGTGAATGGTAGCCCCTTCCATACCGAGCTTCGCCAACCTCTCTTTTACCTCCTTAGATGAACCATGTACTTCAAAATATGTCTCGATGCGGGTAATCCACCCACATGGTCCTCCCCATCAAATGGTGGAAGTTCAACCTTCTTCGTCGTCATTTTGTATTCCAATAGGTAGTTCTCACTAAGCAATGGCGACTGGTGTTCATCATTGCCATGGAAGTCACGGAGCTTGGCAAACTCATTCATCAGAGCACGACGAAACTCGTCCATGGTTTGCGTCAACTAGTTCTCCAATGCCTCCATTCTCATCTCCAACCTGTCTACCCTCTCTGTCATTTTTGGTGGCATAGAATTCTCTTGAGGTCACATGAATTGCGTCTCGTTCGTTATCTGGTAGGTTGGACCAATTATAGAACTTAGTACAACAAACAAAATATCAGTGAACTTAGGTAACACAAAGTAATAGTTTTATTTATCAAGAGGGGATAATTCCCAAATCTCTATTACAACTAGTGAGAAAAAGTAGCCTGAGTAATAGACTCCTCACTCAGAGAATTATCTCCTTTACTAACTGAATTTCCTCCTGCCTATTCTCTCTCTCCTCCCCCCTTGTATGAGACCACTCTAATAGATTTTGTTTTGATCTCCTACCACGTCACATAACTAACTCTCACCCCTTGATTCTATCTTTTTTCTCCCCGTGTAAACTTTCCATGCAATACCCTTGTTAAACACTTACAACATCGATTTTCAAATAACAGATGTTAATATAAACTTTTTTTTAATTATTTATATATTTTTAAAAAATTATATATTGCGTTATTAATTATATTTTAATTAAAAAATATATAATAATTAATAAACAATAATAAATTCAAAAGGTAAGCATTTAAAAATTAAACTAAATGATATATTTGAAAAAAAATAATAATATTGCAGAGGAAACGTGGCCAAAACTTTAAACAATAATAAATCCAAAATCCAAAATCATATATTGCGTTATTACTTAATTATTATATTTGAAAAAAGTGATATTTTTATTATTTTTAAACAAATTTTGCAGAACAAAAATAAAAATATTTTCATGAGACACGAAAATTATGTTTTAAGTCTTTAAATATAGAGTTAATTATAATAAACATGTAATTTATTTTTATTATATTTGTCATTTTTTTTATTATTTTTAACTTCATTTGTTAATCATGTGAATTTTTTGTTAATAAATTTAATAAAAAAATTATTTAGGAAAGAAGAAACAAAGAAAAAGAATTATATTTAAATAGTGATGAATATTTTTTGTCAAAAGTTATTTTAATACTCAATTAAATATAGTTTTTTAGATTTACTTAATAAAACTTTAAATTTTAATTCACAAACTAAGTTTGAGAACATGAATAGCATATTAGGTCTGGTAACCACGACACACTCAAATTTAGTATGATTATCATTTATGAAATGATTATCACCGAGTTCTTATTATAGAAAAGTCATCCTTATTAATGTTTAATATTGTATTAAAACTTAAATTTAAAATCACTAGTTAAATTAAAACAATCTTATCAATTGATTTATATACTTAGTAGCAAACAAAAATTGTTACAATTTTTTTATAATATTAATTAATTGAAAAATATTTTGATATAATTTTTAATATAATTATTACAGAAATTTACGATACTATAATTTACTGTCAAAAAAGTCATAGAATGTATGCATACATTATTTATTTGATTAAAACGTATTTTTCGTTCATCTATTTTTTAAAATTCATGATTTTAGTTTTTTTATTATTTAATTTATTGATTTATTGCTAGCTACATGAAGTGCACCTAGCTAACGGGTTGATATGAATTTTATTAAACTTGGGGAATATACTATTGCGATTTGAAATGTTAAAAATGCTTGTTTGATATTTGAAATTAATCATAAAATTGAAATTAGATTTATTAATTTAAATTTATATAGTTGAAACTTGAAAGTCTTTAAAAATCAAAATTATAATTTAATATCACGATTTTATCAATTAATAAAAAAATATTAATTTTAATTATCTAGCTAAAAGTATTTAAAATCAAAGTTATAATTTAATATCATGATTTATCAAATAATAAAATAATTTTTTCACGTTCTTTCTAATTCTTACTCATGTTTGTTTCAGATTATCAAGAATTGATTTTGAAGAAATATATATTACATCAAAAATTCTTGTAAACATTTTACTAATGTTTTAAAAAGTTTTTAAAGTTTAAAAAAGGTTATCCTATATTAGGTTCAGTTGGGTCTACGTAAAATAAGACCCGAAACCAATTATAAAAATCATGGTGTCCAATTTCTATTACCTAAACCCATTTTAACTAGATTTTTGTCAAACCAAATTCTTAAATTGGGCCTATACGTCATTTCTCCTGTAAAACCCTAAACCCTCAAATTGGTCCCATAATTACTGCAAGAGTAGTATTCACAAATTCAAATTTTCGTGTCCGTTTTATATATTTTTTATCACTCTATTTTGTGTCCGCTGCTAAATCTCTTCTTTCTCTCCTTTGTTCCTCTCTTCAAAGAACTCAGATCACTACCACCAGCAACTTCCCTGAGTGTTGTTTTTCACTTTTCTTCTCACAATACACTCTCTTCTCCAGATCTTGCTTCCAGGTGCGCTTCTCTTTCCCCCTCTTCTGTTGTCTTTTACGATTTTTAGAATTCATTTTTATATATTACTCTGCCATTTGCATTAATTTAATTTTCGTTTGGTGTTCTCTGTAATTCATGAAAATGTCACATGTTTTCTTAATTGTGGAGCATTTTGGGGATATCCCCTCCCTGGTTGCTTATACGTCGCTTGAGGTGATTATTAGGAGAAAAGCACGTGTGTGTTTTTCTTGCTTATTGTTTATTTTATTTTTCCAACAATTTGGGGTGTGTGAATGAAAATGCCTCTATAATAGGAGATTCAAGTTGACTAACTGTTGAAATTCTGGGGTTATATGGGAAAAGGAAAAATTGATGCGACTAACGTGTTTAGATTGTGACAAAATGTATCCACATGATTTATAACAAATTATGAAGTTCTTTGAATCTATTCAGGTGTCCAATTGCTTATTTTTATTTATTTCCTGAGAAAACTTTTTATTTTTTTTAAGAAAATGAGATTATTTTCCTACAAAAAGGAGATTTGCTCATGAATTGAAGTTGTGTGGATACATTTTTAAGAAGATAAGCAATGAATTGAAGTTGTGTTAAATCTTTACGACATTCCCTTGACTTCGAATAGGACGCATTCACGATCTTTGGCTTTTTATCCCGACTGTAAAAATTTGTGGTTAGACTTCTTCTTGTTAATATAAATTTATTTGATAAAAAATAAATTAGCGTAAACTCATAATTAATATATTTTATTGTATTATGTTATTAATGTAATACATTTTCTTATTAACGTAAACTCACAATAGTTTATCTTAATTAGAATATGCTTCGTAAAAGCATAAAAGTGTTATAATAATAAGATGGTAGGTTTTTGTAATAATTTTTTATAAATTATATTAAAATAATTTTAAATTAGTTGATAATATAAAATCTTTATTCCATTAATGAATAAAAATTGACTCCAATAATTAATAGTAAAATACTTATTAATGGTACACTTATAGATTAATTTGATATTTTTTCATTTTAAATTAAGAGTAAAATTCATATTGAAACAACTAATTCATAATTAATATAAATGTAAAATTTTTGATAAAAAATATCAAAATTAGGAAGTGTGAGGATAATAAAAACTTGAGTATATCGGTTCCGGACACCTGAAAGAACTTGGTTCCTAATTGTGTTTCAAAGTTTCAAGGCTTTTACGACTTCTCGTTTAGGTCCATTATGCCATTACAGAGTCCAGATAACATGATAGCAAAGGAGATTTGATTTTTTTTATCTGCTACTGGACCATTATTCACGACTTTTCAGGGATGCCTAGATTTTTTGTCATAATGGCATCTTGTGATTTACTTTCATATACAATTATGTACATTAGAGTGTAAAATTTTATCAAGCAATTTTCTTAAATTACATGTCTAAAGAATGGTTGCAAAAGCTAGCTTAAGTTTAAAGTATTGAATGTGACGAAATTCAGAAAAACACTGCTGCTTTCTACGTGCTTTCCATGTACATATTTGGTTTGCAAATTGCAAAGCATATATATATAATTGGTGATGAGAAATAATTAATGGCAGTACATGTGACATGGGGCCTAAAAGGTCGAGGGGTCATTCCAAGGTTTAAGCGTCTGTTTGCTAATGGAGATGACGCAAAAGACCTTACATGACATGCAAATGGGAGAAACTGTGATGGAATGCTTCGTCATCCGGCTGATTCCTTGCAATGGAAGTAGATAGATCGTTTGTATCCGGATTTTGGCAAAGAGGCAAGAAATCTTAGGCTTGGACTAGCCACTGATGGAATGAATCCATATGGCAGTTTAAGCACGCAACACAGTTCGTGGCCAGTTTTGCTAGTGATTTACAATTTGCCTCCTTGGTTGTGTATGAAACAAAAATACATGATGTTGTCTATGATGATAACGGGCCCAAGACAACCAGGAAATGACATCGATGTTTATCTCAATCCCTTGATTGAAGACCTTACAAAGTTGTGGGACGAAGGAGTTTTAGTGTTTGATGGGTTTCGAAATGAGACATTTAATTTGCGTGCAATGCTTTTTTGTACCATTAATGATTTTCCAGCATATGGGAATTTGAGCAGTTACAGTGTTAAGGGCCATCGTGCATGCCCCATCTGTGAAGAAGACACAAGCTACATACAACTGAAACATGGAAGAAAAACAATGTACACTAGGCATCGACGTTTTCTTAAACCTCATCATCCTTACCGACGATTGAAAAAAGCATTTAATGGAAGTCAAGAGCATGAAAATGCACCGGTACCGTTGACTGGTGACCAGATTTTCCAGCGGGTTCAACACCTAAATACAATATTTGGAAAGATCCAAAAGAAGGACAAAAATAAGACTTGCATATGGAAGAAAAGGTCGATTTTGTTTGATCTTCCGTACTGGGTTGATCTAGATGTTAGACATTGTATTGATGTTATGCATGTGGAGAAAAATGTATGTGATAGTCTCATTGGGACGCTCCTTAACATTCACGGCAAGACGAAAGATGGTTTGAATACTCGTCAAGATCTAGCTGAGATGGGTATCCGAGCGTCGTTACATCCAAGGTCTGATGGTAGAAAAATATACTTGCCTCCAGCTTGTCATACTTTGTCCAGAAAGGAAAAGATCAGTTTTTGTCAGTGCCTACGACGGGTCAAAGTTCCACAAGGATACTCTTCAAATATTAAGAGCCTTGTGCATTTGAAGGATCTTAAGTTGGTAGGCTTAAAGTCTCATGATTGTCACGTCTTGATGCAACAATTGTTATCGGTGGCCATACGAGACATTTTGCCTAACAAAGTCAGGCTTGCCATAACTCGGCTGTGCTTTTTCTTCAATTCCATATGTAGCAAAGTTCTTGATCCTGTGAAGTTAAACGAACTGGAAAATGAGGCTGCTATTATATTGTGTGAGTTGGAGATGTATTTTCCGCCTGCATTCTTTGACATCATGGTTCACTTAATTATTCATCTAGTCAGAGAAATCAAATGTTGTGGTCCTGTTTATTTGCGGTGGATGTATCCGGTTGAGCGATACATGAAGATCTTAAAAGGGTATACCAAAAATTTACACCGTCCTGAAGCTTCTATTGTTGAAAGGTACATTGCAGAAGAAGCCATTGAATTTTGTTCAGAGTACATTGAAAAAGCTAAACCTGTTGGGCTTCCCGAGTCTCGGCATGACGAAAGAGTAAGAGGTAAGGGTTCAAGAGGACTGCATGTCATCACTCCAAGTGTAGAAGATTTGCAACAAGCTCACTTATATGTGTTGAATAATAGTAATGAAGTTTTTCCATACATAGTTCGTCATGAAAATTTAGTCAAACAAAGTAATCCAAAAATGTCGAAGAACTCAGTGTTGAAAAAACATAACAAAACTTTCCTAGATTGGTTTAAACACACAATCTTGGCTGATGATAATGCTTCTAAAATGTTGAGAAAGCTAGCAGATGGGCCTAAAAGAAATGTTATAACTTGGCAAGGATATGATATAAACAAGTATTCCTTCTGTACAAAAGCACAAGACCAAAAAAGTACAATGCAAAACAGTGGGGTTACCCTAAGGGCTGAATCTCAACACTTCGCTAGTGTACATGATGACAATCCTTGTGTAGCTTTCATCCCTTACTTTGGTTTCATTGAAGAAATTTGGGAGCTTAACTATGTCAAATTCACTGTCTGTGTTTTCAAATGTAAGTGGGTTGACAGTAATACCGGTGTGCGGACCGATGATGTGGGATTTACGTTGGTGGATCTTAACAAACTCGCTTACCAGAATGATCCTTTCATTATGGCAGAACAAGCGAAACAAGTATTTTATGTCGAAGACCCTTGCGATCAAAGGTGGTCAGTGGTTTTACATGGGAAAACAATAGGTGTCAATGTTGAAGATGATTATTCATACATTGATACTTATGTTAGTCCTTTGTCCACACAATTGTCACCTAATGTCGTCGGAGAAGAAACTGACGACGTTCATGCTAATCGTAATGATCACGATGAAGGAAAATTAATTAACATCGTCTAATGTAATTTTTTTTATTTTGTACTTAATTTCAATTCATTTAATTACATTCATACGCATTTATTTTTGATAACATATTGAATTAATGTTTTTTTTGTTTACAGCCAAATGGCTACACAGCCAAACTCTCCTCCGCCTCCTCCTCCTTCTATTGGTGTAGCATCGCATTCGTCGTCACCACCATTGAAGCGGACTAGAAAGGCCTCACGCCTAAGATCATTGGCGACTAGACCAGTTGGGGGCAGAGAGACCCCTTGTCCATGTGGATCCTGTTACTGGCAAAGCAGACGGTCCCCACAGCAAGAAATATAAAACATATTTAGGGATTGTTGCTCATGATAAGGTGAATGTCACATACGAAAATTGGAAGCATGTCCCTATTACTCAGAAGGATTTGATATGGGAGGATATTCAGGTATCATGTATTATTTCATGTTCCATATTGTTTGTTAGCCAAATATTTGAATTTAGTATTAATAAAACCTAATTTACTCTTTGTTAGGCTGAATTTGATATCCCTGAAGCATCTGATTTAAGGACAAAAAAGAAAATACTTCAGACTGTGGGGGAGCGGTGGAGACAGTTTAAGTCTGATTTGACGTTGAAATGGGCACTTGTAGCTGACAAGGATAGTGTCGATGACACTGTATGCAAAATGTACGGCATTAGCAAGGAGAAATAGGCCTAATTTTGTCAGAGCCGTAGAGACCCTTCATGGGAGGTAACTAATTTGTGATTTTCATTTTTTTTAACTTTAAATGAACTTATTATAATACATTGTAATCATGAGTTTCATTAATGTTTCATTTTTACAGAATGTGCGAAAAAAAGCACAAGCCGTCCAAAAACAAAACACTGCCCTCACGTGATGTCTCGTGGGGGTTATGAATATTTAGAAAAAAAGTTGATGGATGAGAAGAGAAAGAAAAAACTAAAGGAAGCTACTCAATCCGGAAGCACTGACACCGTCATTGATCCTCCATCTCCCATCAAACGACACGTGAAGTGGAAACTAGCCCGCACCAAGAAAACTGGTGACATGACATCTGAAGCAGCAACGGAAATTGCTGACAAGATTGTAAGTCACTTTCAATTCATAATTGTAATTTTTTTATTGTGTGATTAAGTATAGAATAAATGTGTTCTTCACAGGATGCGCTTGAGGAGCAGGCCTCACAGGGTTCCTTTGTTACCCATGGACGTCATGATATACTGACTACTGTCATTGAGTGACCAGAACACCCTGGTCGTGTGCGTGCTGTAGGAGCCGGTATAACCATCAAACAATACTTTGGATCAACTTCAAGAACCTCCTCCATTGCTCCCGAATACCTGCAACAGCTGACGCAACAAATCAAGGACCAACTGGAGGATTCAATCACAGAAAAATTCACTCGACGACTAATGTTATCCCTCAGCCAAATGCAATCACAGGGACTCGCACTGCCTCCTGAACCTAATGTTAGACCTTCAGCTGCTCGTGTCAGCACAAAGGAGAGTTGTGTTGATCCCTCAGGGAACGATCCAGACACCGATGACTCATACAAATGCGGGTTGTATATTGAAGAATATCCCTCTCGCCTGGTTGCCCTAGGAAGAGTTTATGAGGGATCCACAACCATTCACAACATTCCTTTACTGCATGATCAAGTCAAGGTTGGTGTTGAGGAGATTAGAGATGCAGATGCTCTCATTCCTGTACTCACTAAAGAGGTTAAGGTCATGGGACAGGCTCTTAACACATTCTTTGCTTGGCTGACACATCTTGTCAAGCGTTTATCAGAACATGTATTTTAGTGTCATTAAATGCTTATTTTTCCAATTAAAATGTTTACTGTGATTAAATTATGTCAATTAATTATGTTGGATAAACAGGGAGCTGTGGGACCCGCGAAACCTGCAGATAGGCCGGATGATGAGGTCAATGATCCGCTATATCTAATGACATTGATCATCCCACAACTTTTTCTGAAGCCATTGCAGGTTATGTGGGATGCTACCTTGTTTGGCCTGTTTAATGAAAACTTCCCCTTGTACATAAAGCATGAAGATCTGTCTGAAATTGCACACGGTGGTCAATGTCTCAGCATATCTGTTATACAGTTGTGGATTCTGTAAGTCAATTTAGATTATTGTTAATTACCTAATTTATTGTTTTACCTTCATGCATAATTTACTTTGTGTTAACAACAATAGGCATATGACTGAGACAAGTATGCGAGCCGGGAATATCGATCTGTATGGATTCCTCGAGCCACAATCTATCCAGAGATCTGGCCAATCACAATTTGAATCAGAAAATTACATTAAGAACTGGATGCAAAATTCAAAATGGGATGTGTACCTAGGAGCCTACCTGAATGGGTAACTTAAATGGGTAACTTAAACTCAACAAATGAATTTAAATAATGTATAATAACCTATATTGGTCTCCACTACAGTGCACATTGGCAAATGGTTGTCATTTTGCCTAAGGAAAATGTTGTCATTTGGTTTTGTTCGTTGCATAATAAGCCAGACAACTACCTCAAAGACATAATTAATAGGTCAGTGTTGTTTTTCAATACATTTGCATTAGCATTGGTCAGGTAAATCAAAATTTTAAATGTACAATAAGAATCTGTTTGCATTCAATAGTGCTTTGAAAGGGCTTGACGATACTCAACAAAGTAAATCCAAGCCTCCAGCTAGGTGGATTGTTGTTAAAGTAAGTTATTTAAACAATATGTTTTTACTTATATTTTAGTACTGTGTAAACTAATTTGTACTGAACGTTGCATATCTAAATTTCATAATGTATTGAGTGTAATAGACAAAAAGGAAGCACTGAGTATGAGTATTACGTCATGCACTGGATGTCAACTATAATCTTAGGAAATTTCCAGAATAATTGGGAAATTGTAATTTTTAATTCACCAAATTTCATATTATTATGATTGCTAATATATTATTAACTTATGTTTTATTATATCATGCAGTATTTCACTGATCCTAGACCATTGGAACCAGAGAGATTGAAGGCGCTTCGCAACCAGTGGACAAAGTACTATTTGAAAGTGAAAAATGAAACTTAGGATGTTTAGACAATTTTGTAATTGTAGTTTATATTTACTTACTTAATTTACAATTCATGTCTCAACATTAAATATGTTTTAAATTCATACTAATTAGTAAATTTCTTATTGAATTTTCTAGTAAAAACCGTTTCAAAACGGAATGAAAATTATATGTTGTGTGGTCTGATTTTAAAATTTGTAGGTTATTTTTGGGATTTATTGAAAAAACAGACATCATGTTAAAAAAAAATTTCTAAAATAACATCGTTTTTTAAAAAAACTGATGTGAAATGTTACTTACAACATCAGTTTTTTTAAAAACTGATGTTAAATGTCACTTACCTCAACATTTTTTAACATCGGTTTTTAAAATAACCGATGTTAAATGTCACATTTAACATCGGTTTTTAAAAAAATTGATGTTGTAAGAAACATTTCACATCCGTTTTTCTTTATAACAGATGTGAAATGTCACCTACAACATTAGTTTTTTAAAAACCGATGTCAAATGTCACATTTAATATTGGTTATTTTAAAAACCGATGTGAAATGTCACCTACAACATCAGTTTTTTAAAAATCGATGTCAAATGTCACATTTTACATCGATTATTTAAAAATCGATGTCAAATGTCACATTTAACATCGGTTATTTTAAAAACTGATGTTAAATGTCACTTGCAACATCAGTTTTTTAAAAAACTGATGTTGATTTATAGATTTATAACTTTTTTTTTCATAATTCGTATCATATAACATCGTCTATTTAAATAACCGATGTTAAATATCACTTACAACATCAACTTTTTAAAAAACCGATGTGAAATGTAACTTACAATATCAATTTTTTAAAAACCGATGTCACATGTCACATTTAACATCGGTTATTTAAAAAATCGATGTTAAATGTCACTTACAACATCGGTTTTTTTAAAAACCGATGTTGATATATAGATTTATAACTTTTTTTCGTAATTCTTATTATATAACATCGTTTATTTAAATAACCGATGTTGTATTTATTAGTTAACATCGGTTTTGAAAAACCGATGTTAATGATACTACTTTCCACATATGTACTTTCAACATCAATTAATAACCGTTGTTGAAAGTCTTAAATAACTGATGTTAAAACCTTATTTTCTAGTAGTGTTGCTATGTGAAAATTCACTCTTGTGTACTAGCTCCCTATCAAATGCCAACAAAAAGAAGGCCAGAAGGTTTTATAGCTAATCAAATATTTTTTTTTAGATAAAGGCTAAGGTACTTGTATTATATAGGAAATACACAACCCTGGACCCAAATCCATATTCATATAAAAATGACTTTTATAGGTCACATGGATTAGAGTGGTCAAATTACCTAGGCTTACTACACATGACAACAAACTTTTCAATGAAAATTGTATACACTTTTTAACAAACTATTTTACTGTTTTCATGAGTTGTGGTCATAACCTAAAAATTAGATGTAGCTCCTATAAAGTGAGAAAGATTGTAAAGTTACAATGCAGGGGTGCATCCACCCTTGATTTATAGTGCCTTAAATCTACAAGATTCTTTAATTCAAATCAAGGGTATATACATCCTTACTTTCTCGCATTATACACTTCCTTACTTTAGAGAGTCAAATTCAAAAATTTAAATGACCAGATTTAGAGAGACAAGCACTAGGTATGTGACAGGTTAGTCATGTCTTTACTAAACACTCATGTTTAACATGCTAATATGGTGTCTCCAAATCAAATTCCAATCCTAAATTAGATTAAGATCTTATCGATTAGCATATGAAAGAAAAAGGCTATACAATTTCCCAGAGCAGATAATCTTTCTTCTATTCGCTGAACAACTTGATCAGGTAGACTTTTTTCTCAAAAGTTAAAGCTCTTCAGCATTGACCATGGCAAAAAATCAAATACCAGTAAAAAAAAAAAATCACAACTGGTGTTGAGTTCTATGTAACCAACAAAGAAAAAACAATAGATATGTCATAAAAGAGGAAAATAATACCAATTTATAATACTAGACAACCTATACCATAAAGAGCATTTTCCTACGTACGTACCAAGACAAATAAAAGAATGAAAAAATGTTGAAAGGGCTAAATGCTTGTAGGAAGGCAAACAAGAGTTTTTAGAATCTTTTGAATACTGGACAATTGAATCAAATTAAGTAGGGTACCCTGTTTGTAATTTGGTGACTAAAATGGTATTTTTAGGCGGAAGCCATAAAAATGATTATAATCATATATACAAATTTTCACGATCTCATCAGTGCTAGTAGCACTAAACATCATTGTTCAAATGTAGACTATTTTCTCCTAAAACCACTATTTATTTTTATATAACTAATATTAAGAATAAATAAAATATTTTGAAATATTTAATTTATATTACAATTAAATTTATTTTTATATATACATATTTCAATTATATTTTAAATTTATATTAAATATATCTTTTCACAGGCAAAATACTTTTATTAATCAAGTGAAAGCGAAACTCCAAACACAACGTGTTTTAAAGAGCAGCTCCACGCCAAGGCAATACAGCTTACATAATAGATAATATATATTCTATAGCCAAAAACCAAAAACCAAAAACATAAAATCACAACCAAAAGCATAAAATAATTCGGAAATAAAATAGAAGCATAAAATAATTTAAATTACGATGTAAGACTATCTTAAATTTGAAACAACTAGACAGTTAAAAAAAAAAAGTATACATGTAAATATCAAATGAGAATAGTTTGAGATAATTTACATTTACATGGTTTGGCTAGTTATGGGGATGGTGTATGAAATACACTTTTAAAGGAGAAAAAATATCGATTTTTTTTTAATTGAAAAAGTAGAGAGCGTGAAAATCTCACCTAATAGATTTTTTAATTCCTTTCAAATAATATTTGTTGATCAAGAGAATAATTTTAAATGAGAAAGTAGAGAAAGCAGAGAGAGTGAAAAACAAATTTAAAAAATAGGATTTGAGAGATAATTTTTTTTATTGAGTTTTTTATCTATTAAAAATTATCCATCCTTATTTATATTTTGTTTTTGGAAGGCATCCTTATTTATATTGTTGTTTGCACTATCATCAATAGGATCCTAAACTTGCTCATCTTCTCAACAAACCCTAGTTATTTTTTAGTTGTGTTCTTGTGTTTTTCTGTTGCAAGTCTGACGCATAAAAAAATATTGTTGTTTTCAGTATATTATAGGTTCTATTTTTCATTCACCCAACCATTACCAAAAAGATGAAAGTCACTCTCCAGAAGACCCTCCTGATGAGTTGATCGAAGATATTCTGTTGAGGTTGCCGGTGAGATTTCTATTGGGTTGGAATGTGTATGTAAATCTTTGTTTTTTCTCATTTCCGATCCTTAGTTTGCTAAATCCCATTTTGACAAAGTCAATGCATCTACCAACCAACTTATTTTTGAATTGGATAACGATGATTCCAAAGTTAATTTTGTAGACAGAGAAGATTCTGCACGAGTAGTCTATAGCCTTCCAAATCCAAAACCCACTTCCATTGAGAAACATTGATGCAGTACTTCCAACGTAGTAGATGTTGAAGGTTCATGCATAGGATTTCTACTCTTAACTAACTACTCGGTCCTACAACTTCATTTATTTCAGCTTATGGAATCCGTTGACAGGTCTCCTGAAACGATTTAAAAAACCATGGTCATTGCTTCCGTATTTATGTGGCTTTGGATATGACTCATGACTCATCCACAGATGACTAAATGGTGGTGACCTAGGATGCACCAAAATGGGGACGAGAAAATGGTCTCAAGATACGGGAACGGTTAGGAAACGGTAGATTTTTTTAATATTTTTTATTATCTAAAAAACTGAAAATTTTAAAAAAACATGAGAAATAAAGAGCAACACTAGCATATTGTAAAAAAAATTTAAAGATAATCCAATCGTCTATCAAAATAAAGCATTAAGGTGCAAGGTGCAAAATTAACATTAAAAAGTACAAGCAAAACGTCTAAAAAATCTCACATCCTTTGTTGAATCAAATGCATCACCACCAACATCTCACATTTTTGTCTTTCTCATTCTCATATTGATTTTTGTCTTTCTCATTCTCGTATTGATTGGAATTTGTTGATATGAGACATTGTGAATGTAAACCATATCTTCGACATGACTTGGATTCAACTTATTTCTCCTTAAGCGAGTGAATGAAAAGGTAGGTACTCCAATTTCACTCACAACAAGAGGAAGAAGTCGGTTGTCCAAGCAACTTGAAAGCCATAGATTGAAGGAAAGGAGTCTCGACACCAAAGTTAGCCCACTAATTTCTAGGATCCAAAGAATAGCTCTTTTAAAGAGAAGTTAGATGTCATTTTTTCATAAAATAAATTAAAAATAATTTTATTTAAAAATAAATAGAGTTTTAGGGAAATAATGAGGTTTTTGTAATTAAATAAATAAGAAGAAATAGTTTTATTAATTAAAATAATGGTTTTGAGGTAAATAAAATAAATATATGCTCTTAGAAAATAAAAAAGATGTTTTATTTATTCATTTGATAGGGAATAACATAACGTTTCTTTTTATAAAATAAAAATAGAGGAAATAATATATTGAGAGTACCCTAGTTATAAGTCAATTTTACATTTAGGATAAGTCTCTACCCTCTCTCTTCCTCTCACATTCATTTTTTCTTCTTTCTTTCCCAAAATCTTCTCTTTTTTCCGCATATACTCAAACCTACAATTCCAGACTCGTTAACCGTTGGATCACATGAAATTTGAACACTGGGTTTGGAACCCATTTTCAAACATCCCCATCATTGTGATTTGTGTGATGAGAAAAATGTCCCCGCATGAAGCTCTTTTTTTTCTGAATACATCCAAATATGTCCTAGTAAAATTATGATCCCAGACTCGTTAACCATTGGATCGCCATAAAATTTGAACACCATGTTTGGAACTCATTTTCGCACATTCCCATTGTTGAGATTTGCGAAATAATGTATGGGGTAAGAGAAAAGTCCCTCGCACGAAGATAGTGAAGAGACTCTAATCCCTTCTCCTTCTCTCTAACGCTTGGAAACCCTAGCAGAACAACCAGAGGAAAAAACTTGAGGAATATTAGGGAACTGCTAGAGACATTGCTATCGCTTTCGGACTACACACGTGAGCCTGCGTAGAGATAAGAGATGCGTTTATGACAATTGGGGTTAAAATGAACATGTGTAAAGATCCTTAGATGATCAAATTGAAATTTATTTTGGGATGTTTATTGTATTGTAATTCTACTTTTATGATTATAATTATGAGATTATTATGTTTGACGGGCCAATTGATGCCTTGATGCGAATTGGTTGATAAAATTGAGTGTTGTTGGTGTTTTCATATATTTTACCTATGATTTTGATTCATTTGATTTTGATATGATTTTGTTAAATTGTTTGATGGGTTTAATCATATGAACATAACATATTAATATTATTACTGTGTGACATGTATATGATGCATAAGGCATTATAATGTGTTGTCTTGGGATTATGGGAGTGTGATGAATTGTGTGTAAGTGAGTAGTTGAGTATGTATTAAATTGTGAGATCACACATGTATTGAGATGTTGTGCGCATTGAATTGTGAGCTATGAACCATAGAATCACACGACGATAAGACCTTTTATGGTGGACGAGTTAATGCGCGCTGATTATTGTGATGAGATCCACTGTGGGAACCTGACGAGTTTAATTACTTTGAGGCGCGACGAGTTAAAATTATTTTGAGAATAATTGAGGAGTCGTGTGTTTTGTACAATTCATAAATAGAGTCTGTGAGCTAAAATGTTTTCTGGGTTGGACTTGAATCAGGAAGGAGAGACCCTTACGGACTCTTCGGAGTCTAGGCCTTGGGGTAAATACACCCTGTTTGAGTGTTAGTATATTTTTTGCATAACGCTTGTGTATTGGTCGATATTGATTGGTTGAGTGATATTGTGTTTTGATCCTTGAGTATGTGAATGATGTGAAAATGTGTGAGACATGTAGTGTTGAGATGTGATGTCATGCGATAAGTGTTGGAATAACGTGAGTTGTGTCTAAGTAAGTTGTATTTCATTTATATGATATGTATATCTATGTTGTTTCATCTCTCTCTATTAGTTAGGAATGTGATAACTCACTCCCTATGTGTTAATTGAGTTTGGATCTTGTGATGGTCTCAAACTTTGTGTTCGTGAGAGCAGATGTTTAGGTAGATGACTATGGAGAACCTCATGCTAGAGGATGTAGAAACACAATGCTCTGATAGAATGTGGAATGGGTTATGTATTATTTGCATAATGTTTTGAACATGTTCTTAACCCATTAGTAGGAGTCTTCCAGAGTAAACCATGGAAGTGGTCAAGAGCTTCACTCAGCAATTTGTTAGGGAATTGATGGAAAAATGAGATTTTTACCTTCTCTTCAACAATCTTGGACTCTGGAAAATATTTCTTTAAGAACTTCTCCACCACTTCTTCCTATGTCTGCAAGCTATTTCCTTTGAATAAGTGTAGCCATCTTTTTGCTTCACTTGCCAAGGAAAAAGAAAATAAATTGAGGCAGATGGCGTTTTCTGGAACTCTTGCTATCTTCACCGTGTTGCATATCTCTATGTATGTAGCAAGATAGGCATATGAATCTTCATTTGGTAGCCCATGAAATAGATTGCCTTAAATCAACTGAATGAGAGAATGTGGATAAGTGATGTTGGCAGCTTAAACTTCGAATCAGGCTATGCTTGTAAAGTATTGAGGTGTAGAGGAACTAGAGCAGTCCTCTAGAGTGATTCTCTGTGACCGGTCTTCTGCCATAATGTGTTCTTCAAAAGTAGGATGTAGGTTGATCACAGGGAAAACGAAAGATGATACAGAGGATAATGGTCCTTGATTGGCCTTCACCTCTTATTGTTTTCTCTTTCTTCATGCGGCGTTGTTTCTTCTACATTTTTGCTTCAATCTCTAGATCTAAAGGAGCAAGGTCATTTCTTGATATTATACCCCGCATACAAGAAAGAAAACAACTACCATGCAGGTTATAAAAGAATAAAAATAAAAATTAAAGAGTGAAATAAGAAAAAAAATATTTTTTTAAGTTTGTAAATAAATAAATAAAAATAAAAATTAAGAAATTAAGAAAAACTGATTGCTTTTAAATTAGAATATCCAAATTACCAAGTACAAAGAACAAAGTCCTCGACAATGGCGCCAAAAACTTGTTGAACGATTGGCCAATGCATCAAATTGTCCTAAGTAGTAAAGTAAAACGGAAGTTCGAGTGTCGAGTCCACATGGACTTTATTTGTAGTTAGATAGATGAATATATAATTTTCAAGCAATAAATAAAATAATTTAAAAGGTTGTGAAAAGAATAGTAAAATAAATTGGTATAAAATTAATTTAAATTAAACAAGAAAAAAAAACAAACATAAAAGTAAATTAATTAATTAAAACTGAAAAGATGAGAGAAACCAATATTATTAGAGAAGTTAATTAGAAGATGATAATGTTGGGGGTTTAGCTTACAGAGCTACTCTTGATGTAATGTTAATGATGTAGAAGCAAGCTTCATGATGATGAATCAAGTTGATTCAAGTAGTTTTGATGATGACAAAGATGATGACAAAAAGCCCAAAGAATGATTTCAAGATTGAGTCAACAAGTTCAAGATCAAGATTAATTTCAAGTTTCATGAGAAGAAATCAAGAAGATTCAAGATTCAAGAGAAGTTTGATTTCAAGATTCAAGAGAAGATGAACTCAAGATTCAAGAGAAGAAATAAAGAAGACTTCACAAGGGAAGTATTGAAAAGATTTTTCAAAAAACAAACATAGCACACTTATGTTTTTTCAAAAGAGTTTTTCTCAAAATTTTCTAAGTTACCAGAGTTTTTACTCTCTGGTAATCGATTACCAGTGGCAAATTTTAATTTCAAAAGCTTTTAACTGAATTTGCAATGTTCCAATTGTTTTTTAAATGGTGTAATCGATTACAATATATTGGTAATTGATTACAAGTGTATCTAAACGTTGAAATTCAAATTCAATTGTGAAGAGTCACATCTTTTCATAAAATGCTTTGTGTAATCGATTACATGGTTTTGGTAATCGATTATCAGTGACAAGTTTTGAATAAAAATCAAGAGATGTAACTCTTCCAATGGTTTTCTCAAGGTTATAACTCTTCCAATGGTTTTCTTGACCAGACATGAAGAGTCTATAAAAGCAAGACCTTGACTTGCATTTTATGAACTTGATATAACTTTTTACTCAACTTTTTGGAACATCTTTTTGAACTTCTTCTTCTTTTGCCAAAAGCTTTGTAAGTTTTTTGGTTTCCAAACCTTGTTCTTTCACAGAAAACAAAAGTGTGTTATTCATCTTTTTCATTCTCTTCTCCCTTTGCCAAAAAGAATTCGACAAGGACTAACCGCCTGAATTCTTTTTGTGTCTCTCTTCTCCCTTTTCCAAAAGAACAAAGGACTAACCGCCTGAATTCTTTTGTGTATCCCTTCTCCCTTTTCAAAGAATTCAAAATGACACAGTTTGAAAATTCTTTTGATTCTTCCCTTTCCCTTAAACAAAAGATTTCAAAGGACTAACCACTTGAGATATCTTTTGTTTCCCCTTCACAAAGTTTCAAAGGACTAACCGCCTGAGAACTTTGTCTTAACACATTGGAGGGTACATCCTTTGTGGTACAAGTAGAGGGTACATCTACTTGGGTTGTTGTAACTGAGAACAAGAGAGGGTATATCTCTTGTGGATCAGTTCAAGTGGAGGGTACATCCACTTGGTTGTTCAAAGAGAACAAGGGAGGGTACATCCCTTGTGGATTTTTTCTTGTAAAGGCTTTTACAAGGTTGAAAAGAAATCTCAAGGACCGGAGGTCACTTGGGGACAGGATGTAGGCACGGGTTGTTGCCGAACCAGTATAAATTCTTGTGTTTGTCTTCTTCTTCCCTACACTCTTTAATTTCCGCTGTGCACTTTAATTATCACTTTTACTTTTGGTTAAGTTTCTATTTCTGTTCTTTACTTTCTTAACTTAGTAGTAAAAGCATAATTGAATCTAGTAACATTAAGAAGGATCAGTTTTTTAATTAGTAAAGGTTCATTAATAATTAATTCAACCACCCCTTCTTAATTATTCCGAGGCCACTTGATCCAACAAATGATTTTTCTTTATTTATGTTTATTCCAATTTTCACCAGCATTTACTCATATACTTTAATCTTGATCCGTCAAGTTAAAGAGCCTAATTTGTCTATTTTTTTCTCCTAAATCCCTTTAAGAGGTAAAAACAATTAAATTGCATTAGAATAGAGATGTATAACATGCTAAAAAAAATCAACCTATCCCTAGTGATGAATTATTTAGATACCCTTTGTGGATCATGTAGGTTTGTAGATGCAATTGCCTTTGATGTTTTGATGATGATCATGATGCTGTGTTGCAATTGATGCAAATGGGCTTTTCAAGATTAAATTCAAGACAATACTTCAAGATTACAAGTCACAACATCAAGATGATCACTAGTATATTAGGAAGGGAATTCCTAATTGAATTAGCAAAGGTTTGGCCAAGTGATTTAAATTAAAAAGTGTTTTTTCAAAGGTTTTACTCTCTGGTAATCGATTACCAGAGGATGTAATCGATTACCAGTGGCCAAATATATTTTATAACAGCCACTGAAATTTGAATTCAAAATTTTAGGCTGTGTAATCGATTACACAATTTTGGTAATCGATTACCAGCAGTTAATAAACGTTTTTAATTCAAATTTTAAAAGATGTAATCGATTACACAATTACTGTAATCGATTACCAGACAGGATTTTCAGAAAAATAATTCTAAGAGTCACAACTTTTCAAAGGCTTTATTCTTGACCACCAATGGTCTATATATATGTGACTTAAACACGAATTTGCTTAGAGATTTTCAGAACAACAAGTGTTTATCCTCTCAAAGAGTAAATTCATTTTATCCTCTTAAGAATTCCTTGGCCAATTCAATTGCAATTCATTAAGGAATTATTTGAGTGCTCAATCTGTAAAATCCATCTCTTTCTAGAGAGATTTATTCTTCTTCTTCTTCTCATTCTCTAAGGGATTAAGAGACCGTGAGTCTCTTGTTGTAAAGGAATTCTAAACACAAAGGAAGGATTGTCCTTGTGTGTTTAGAACTTGTAAAAGGAATTTACAAGATAGTGGAACTCTCAAGCGGGTTGCTTGGGGACTGGACGTAGGCACAAGGGTGTGGCCGAACCAGTATAAAACTGAGTTTGCATTTTCTCTTCCCTCAATATCCTTTACTTATTATTGCTTTATATTCATATTCAAATTGTTTTATTTGAATTAATATTTAAGAAGATTGTCATTAAGGGAATTCATAACTTGAATAAAAAGTGAAATAGATTTTTAATTAGGGGAAGTAGTTTGAAATATCTTAATTCAACCCCCCCTTCTTAAGATATCTGAGGCCACTTGTCTAACAAGGTTTTGATGATACCAAAAGAATTTACTTGATGAAAGCACACATTGTTTCAAGCCAACAAACAAGATCAAGAAAATCACAGATAAGGACTTAGTCAAATTGTTAAAAGAATCTCATTTTTTTATTGAAATAGTTTGGCCTCAAAGTCTTTTATCAAAATTTCTTTATCAAGATTAACCAGTTCAAAAGCCCACCCAAACCCTAACACCTTCTTCTCCACCACCCACGACCACCGGTGGCCACCACAAGCCGCCGCTGCTTGCCGCCGAACCCCCATACCAAGAGGAACATTTTAATCGGAGCGACATCCTCAGAATCCACCTCAACGATTTGGTGGAGAAAACTCTCTCAATCCTTCCTTTTGTAGCTTCTCTGATGTAATCTTGACTTCTAAGTCTTTCTCTTAGTTAATTTGAGTTTCTCTTAGTGTCTCTTGTGTTTTGGGTACTGTAATAGGGTGTTTTTCCACTTTTAAAAAATCCTTGAAAATGAGACATTGTAAAATTTATCTTTTTATAACATTGATGTTATTTTCGTGACTTTCACTGAACCCCGTTCACATTCGCATGATTGAAATTTTAAAAAGATGTCTCCTTTTAGTAGAATCTGAAACACCCATCAGCCCTTTATGTTTTGACAGGAGTATTTGACTCTGAATATTGTTATTAACCTTGTTTTTTAAATCTATACTAAGTTTTCTTCAATTTGGTATATAGAACCTTGTGTTTGGACTGACGAGCGTGAACGAGAGAGACCTCCGAGCGGCGCAAAAAGGAACTGACGGAGAGCTCACGATAAGTAAGGGGAGTTTATTATCATTTATAGTTTCTAATACCATAGTTGGGGTCAGGGAACCTAACTATAGGGATGTATGCATGTCCCTATTGCATGCTGGTTTTCAAGAAAACAATGTTTTTGACTAAATGGGATGTGATATATCTATTATTGATGAATAAGATTATTGTTTCTATTAGACTTTTATGGTCTGAAGACCTGGGGGGGTGTGAATCTCAGGCATGAACTATACATGTATGTATATGCGGAATGCGACTTACTAATGATACTATTATTGAGGATATTAATTGATGTGAGATGATGTTGTCATTGATGATTATGTTGGTATGAGTTGATGTTGTTATTGATGATTATGTTAATATGATATGATGTTGTTGTTGTTGATAATGTCATTGAAATGAGATGAGGCCATGTTGATGTAGATAATGATATTGGGGTGAGATGTTGATGATGTTGAAAATGTCATTACGATGATGTATGTTGTGTATGTACATGGGGGGTGCAGTGACCTTGTTGGATATCCCTGGTGGGGGAATAAGAGTGGTTAAAGAGTTTTAAGCATATCCGAAAGGGAATGACTTAGAATCTTTAATTATCCACAGTCAGTGAATTGATGGTACCCATGTTTCATACATTGTATGTTGTGTATGTACATGGGGGGTGCAGTGACCTTGTTGGATATCCCTGGTGGGGGAAATAGAGTGGTTAAAGAGTTTTAAGCATCTCTAGAGGGGGATGGCTTTGAATCTTTAATTATCCACGGTCGGTACATTGATGGTGCCCATGTTTCATACTTCATATGACATGGAAATAGTATAAACTTTTTCAGTAAGTACTTGTAGTTTCTCATGAGGAGGAATACTTGTACTTGGGGGCATGTCACTCGGTTTGGAACTCCCTTGAGACTCAGGCTGATCACCAAGGGGGAGAGGGGAGTTTCCTGTGCATGACAGGGTGATCTCAACATTTACTGCCTAGTTTTCCTAAATGAGAGTGTCGTGTGGACACACTTAGGCTATTCCTTGGGGATGGTACCACATTACATTTGAGAGTTGAGGTCAGGTGCATGCATCATACTGAGCATGATTGATTGAATCTATGGACGGATGATGACTATTTGTTGAGTGTGTGTTGGACTAATGAATGTTTATGTAAGCTTATGATATTTGTTAATGTTTTCTTACTAATTGTGGTTATTTGATTTTTGTATTAATTTCTTTTATAATAAACTCACCCCTCACAATTTTTGCACCGTGAGGTTGGTACCTATGATGATCGCGAACCTTTGTTCGTGGGAGCAGAATGACAGTAGTAGAGTACGAGAAGTGAGATTCTTTTTGTGGAGCCGCCAAGCCGACGTGATGATGTTGAGATTATTTTGGGAGAGAGTTGTTTTTGTTAATCAACTCCTCCATAGCTGGTTCCATAATTCTTTTTGTTGAATTGAGGATGTAAATCACAAATTCAATTATATGTATGAACAAATTTACTTTCCATTATGTGAATGATGTGTACTGAGTTACTATACCTATATATATGTATGTATGTATGTATGTATGTATTCACTTAAGTAATGGTGCGTTGTTTGGTGAATGTATATCGAGAAAAAAATTACTTTCATTTTTCATAAGCAAATTAATGGAGTTTTCATTTAAAAATTGAAATTCTCGCGGTTTAGAGTGGTGATATTGTAGCGACGAGGCGGGTCGTTACATCGATCATGTTTTTAAATTGAAAAGGACTCTATATGGTTTAAAACAAGCCCCTAGGACTTGATATGAAAGATTGAGGAAATTTGTTTTAGAAAAAGGCTTTACAAGAGGAAAAATTGATACCACACTTTTAATTAAAAGAAAAATGCATGATATTTTGTTAGTTCAAATTTTATGTAGATGATATAATCTTTGGTTCTACTAATGATTCCTTGTGCAAAGGATTCTCTAAAGATATGCAAAGTGAATTTGAAATGTCCATGATTGGTGAATTGAATTTCTTTCTTGGACTACAAATAAAACAAACCAAAAATGGAATCTTTATTAGTCAAGCAAAATATTGCAAAGAATTGGTTAACAGGTTTGAGATGGAAAATGCTAAACAAATGGCCACCCCTATGATCACTACTTGCTATTTGATAAAGATGAAGCCAATCAATCAGTAGACATAAAGAAATATCGAGGTATGAACGGATATCTTCTTTATTTATCAGGAAGTAGACCTAATATCATGTTTAGTGTTTGCATGTGTGCTAAATATCAAGTCAATCCCAAAGAATCTCACCTAAGTGTCGTTAAAAGAATAATTAGATATTTATTAGGAACTATAAATCTAGGATTATGGTATCCTAAGATTTCTTCATATAACTTAGTAGGATACTCTGATTATGATTTTGTTGGATGCAAAACTGATAGAAAAAGCACTAGTGGGACTTGTTACTTTATTGGTTCTGCACTAGTATCATGGCATAGCAAAAAGCAAAATAATGTTGCCTTATCAACTGTAGAAGCGGAATATATTTCTGTTGGAAGTTGTTGTGCATAAATCCTTTGGATGAGACAACAACTTTCTGATTATGGCTTAATGCTTGATCATATACCTATCCGTTGTGACAATACAAGTGCAATCAACCTATCCAAAAATCCTATTCTGCACTCTAGAACAAAACATATTGAAATAAGTCATCACTTCCTTAGAGATCATGTTCAAAATGAGGATTGTATATTAGAGTTTGTTGACACAAAGAATCAATTAGCTAATATCTTTACTAAATCTCTTTCCAAAGAAAGTTTCTTTACCATTAGAAGAGAATTAGGAATCATTGACCAAACTAACTTAGATTCCTAGTCCATACAATCACATATGATTTTTTCCTCCTTGCATTTAAATTACTATTATTCTGAATGGTACTTTACACAATATGGTATGCTCTGCTCTATTAATTCATTATAAATTGTTGATTGTTTTTCTTATCTCGGTTCCTAATTTGTTTTTCTATGTTGCCAAAGAGGGAGAGATAGATAAGATAGTAAGGGGCATTATCTATTTTTCGAAAAAAATTTGTATATATGAAATCTACAAAATCTTCAACATTTTTATATAAGCAATTATTTCAAAATCCAGGGGGAGTGAACGACACAAATAAATATTCTTTTTACTCCTTACCTACATATGGTTGTCATCATCAAAAAGGGGGAGAATGTGAATCATGCAAGTTTTGGTGATGCCAAAAGAATTTACTTGATGAAAGCATACATTGTTTCAAGTCAACAAACAAGATTAAGAAAATCACAGATAAGGACTTAGTTAAATTGTTAAAAGAATCTCATTTTTTATTGCAATAGTTTGGCCTCAAAGTCTTTTATCAAAATTACTTTATCAAGCTTAATCAATTCAAAAGTAAGATATTTTTGAACTGGTAATTGATTACCAGATCTTGTAATCAACCAGAGAGATCATGAACATGGCTTGCTTTAAATTTTGAATTGTGTAATCGATTATTAGAATCCTATAATCAATTACCAGCGAAGAGATTTTAGAAAAGCTTTGAAAAGACATGAATCTTTAGAAATATAACTGTGTAATTGATTACTAGAAACCTGTAATTGATTACCAGTGAGAAAATTTCTGAATTTTTTTTTTTGAAAAGACACATCTCTTCAAACTATTTTGAAAAGGCACAATAGGCCTATATATATGTGTGCGTGTCTGACTTCAAAAAGAAAAAAGTGAGAGATTTTCTAAGAGAACTTAATTGCCAAATGCTCTCTAAACAACTATTGGCCAAACTCTTGCAAAATTGTTGAGAATTCTTCTAGGAACTTCAATTTCTATCATTTACTTTAAAAGAGAGGAATAATTATGTACATCTCATAAGCTCAGTTGTAATCAAGAGACTATTTGTCTCTTGGCTTGTGAGAATCTTGAACACAAGGGTGAGGGATCCCAAGGTGTGTTCAAAGACTGTAAAGAATTTACAGAGATAGTGAAAATCTCAAGTGGGTTACTTGAGAATTGGACGTAGGCACGGGAAGTGGCCGAACCAGTATAAATCGAGTTTGCAATTCTCTCTTCCCTTATCTCATTTATTTTATTGCAACTGATTATATCTTGCATGTTTAAAGAATGCTGATTAATTTAATTACTGCTTCTTCTTATGCATTCTGAGTCTATCATATAGCATTTCAAAGGGGATTAAAAAGTTGTTATTCAAAAATTTTTAAAACTTAATTCACCCCCTCTTAAGTTATTGAGAAAACTTGTCCAACACCCTTTTCCAGTTCTTTAAGAGAATAACACTTCCCAATGCTACCCCTAAAACTTGCCATGCAAATGGGTGATCAAACCATAAACAATAAAATTAAGCACAAAAAAGGATAATAAAAAAGTAATATTCATAAATAGATAGGAAGAGTAATTATATCAAGAGCAGTTGGCTACGAAGCTTCCAACAAAAAGGAGTTTTAGCCTCTTATTGTCATAAAAGGCTTTACAATTGCACGAGGGTAATGAATAGTAAATAGGGTAATTGAGAAAGGGAATGGAGGGAAGAAATGAGTCCTAATGATTGCTACTCCAGCTTCTGGCCTTTGCCTTATGTAAGAAATTGTATTCTCCTCTTCCTCTTTTTATAGATGCAGTTCAGCTTGGATTTCATGCAACCTTCGCGTTAAGCGTTGTTAACTCGTTGGCAAGTATATCAATTTGTCACAAGTAGCAAAGTTAAAATGGAAGTCTGAGTATCTAGTCCACATGGAATCTTTTTGTACTTACGTTGATGAATAATACTCAATTTGTAAGCAAGAGATAAGGAATTGATAGAAGAAAAAAAGAATTTGAATTTAAAAGGTCAAGAGCAATAAAATAAACAAGATTAAATGCAAAAGATAACTTCAAAATTTAAATATGTTGGGGCCTAGCATGCCTAACTACCCTTGATGCAATATTAATGTTTTTCTATATTTAATGTTTTCTCAATTTCCACCCATATCTACTAGGAAACTCAACTCTGATCCCTCACGATGAAGAGCCTAATTTATCTCTTCTCTCTACCAAATCCCTTTGCAAAGATAGAATAGTAAATTGCATAAAGTATGGAGATGTATGCAAAGGCAAAACAAAGTCACTCAATCCTTATCAATGAATTGTTTAGATGTCATTTCCCAATTCTTTGGAAATTACCGTTTCCCAATGTATAACTCCTAAAACAAATGCATGGATGATCATACCATACAATCAAGATGAAGAGAAGAAAAGAGATAATGAAAACAAAAATTGTATTTAATAGATAATAAAAGAAGTTACATTACAAGGGTGTTGGCTACTAGGCTCCCAACAGAGGGGGTTTAGCCTCTCATAGCCATGAGAAGCTTTACACTTCAGGGACTAATATGGATATCTTCAATAGAGAGTTTTGAGACTTGTTTTTTCCTTCTGCTTCATACTCCTTTCATAGGCCCAAGGTAGCTTACTTTTTACATTGCCTTTGAGCTAAGTGCGCCCCTTCAGGGCTTAGCGGCTGATCACACGCTGAGCATGGCACATCTGGGCTTAGCAAGGCGATCATGCGCTTAGCGCTGGATGTCGCGCTAAGTGCACCTTTGGACTTCTTCGTGGGCCTTCTTCGTGCCAAGCTTGAGCTTGTCCGCTAAGTGAGGATGTGTGTTGAGTTTGGCTTGTGTGCTAAGCGAGCTGTCCCTTCCTCAACTTTTCCTTCAAGGCTTTTTTCTTGAAGTTTTTGCATTAATTTTTCTCCAAAGCACTTGAAATTTTCTTCTTTTGACTTCTTTTGATAAAAAATTAGAGTGATATTAGTTTCTTCATTATTTCATTAAAAGCAACGGTAAAGTGAAGAAATTGTAATCATTCTTATCCAAAATTTACTATCAAATTAACTCAAATTTCGCAGTTATCAAGCGTGATTGTCGCGCTTAGCGAGTATGGCAGTAATCTCACGCTCAACGCATGACTCGCACTAAGTGTACCTTCACATATTAGACTTCTCCATACTTCCTGGCGTTAAGCGTGTTCTACCACTAAGCGACTATGTCGCACTGAGTGTCTGAGACACGCTAAGTGAGCAACTTTAGATCTTCAATTTGTTTTCTCAAGCTTTGCTTTGTTTTTCTGCAGCAATTATTCACCAAGCCCTATAAATTCAAAAACTTGAACTCTTTCTGCACAAAAATTTAAATGATGTTAAAATTCCAATTACTCACACACAAAGGAAGAAATAAGAGAGGAAAGTTAACCATTCCCATGTGATTTAATCCCAAAATATACCTATACATAGTAGTTATCAAAGTTCAAGTGATGATGAACTGCCACCATTGAAGGATTGCAGTGATGTTGATGCCATTGAACCTGTAAATGGAGATGTGCTTGTTACTAGGCATGCTCTTAATATGCAAACCTAAGGTAAGAGGTGATGAGGAGCAACGTGAGCATATTTTTCATTCAAGATGCCACACAAAAGCAAGGTATGCAATTTGATCATTGATAGTGGAAGTTGTACTAATGTTGCTAGCGCCTTGTTGGTTGAGAAATTTGGTTTGCCCACATTAAAGAATCCTAATCCATATAAACATCAATGGTTGAATGATTATGGAGACATTAGGGTGACCAAGCAAGTGTTGGTTTCTTTTTCCATTGGTAAATACAAGGATGAAGTTCTTTGCGATGTGGTACCTATGCATGTTAGGCATATACTTTTGGGGCATCCATGGCAATTTGATAGAAAGGTTACTCATGATGGTGATAAAAATAGATATGCTTTTGTTTTAAATAATCGCTCCATTATGTTAACACCTTTTTGGCCTGCAAAGGACTATGTAGATCAAATCAGAATTGTAAGAGAGTGTAAGTTAAGAGAAGAAAGATTGAGCATTCAAGAAAAAAAAAGAAAAGAAAAGAAAAATGAAAGTGAGCAAAAGAAAGAAAAGAATAAAAAAAGAAGACAAAGGAGAGAAAAAAAAATAAAAAAAGTGAGTGCATTTGCCAAGAAAAGAGAGGTTAAGAGTGCTTTGATGGCTAAAAAGTAGCTAGTTGTACTCTTGTACAAGGATGTTTATTTTACTAACAATCTTAACTTTTCTTTGCCTTGTGAGGTTGTTTCTGTTAGGAACCAAGAAATGAAATGAGGCAGAAAAGAAAATATTTTATTGACTAGTAAGAAAAGAACATAAAATAGGAGAAAAACTCTCCTCGGATTTTCCTTGACATAGGATTTCTCTTTTAACAAAGAGCTAATTCTCAATTTACAATGATAAAAAACTCCTCCTCTCCTATCTTCTTTCCCTATTTATATCTAATAAACCCCTCTAACTAACTAACTCATTAATTGTCTAACTATCTTAACTAACTCTTTCTTCTTATATCCTAACAATACACCCCTCCTAAAAATCAACCTTGTCCTCAAGGTTGAAATTTGAAAACTAGAATTGTACATTGGAACTTCCTCAAGTTTTCTTCGATTGTTGGAAGACATTTGCACCCCTTGTAGCTTAACTGGGAATGACCCATTGCCCTTGCATGTGGGTTGAGTTTGGTGGCTTTGATGGAGGTTGGGATGGAAGTAAATTCTAATTAAACTCGACTTCCATTTTTTACGCTTCAATCTCTTTCCACCTATGCTCTTTTAACATGTCATCAAGCACACAAACATCCAACTTTAGCAGTATACATCCTGCCACCCAGTTTGAATTCCAAGTTTTTGCTCCTCTCTTATGAATTCCATTTCTATAGCCCATTTGGGCAGGACCCACTATGTAAAAAGTTGGACCTCCTTTGCAGAATTCCAAAACTCCCCCTTCCTCTTTCTCATCCTTTAGAATTGAATCATTTACACTAACAGGGTGTGCCTCTTTGGCGTCATTCCATGGGGGATCAACTGTGAACCTACTGGCAACTTCATGCAAACTCAGCTCTGGCGGCTTCAGTGGTGATGGGGATAAGGGTGGACTCCGTATAACTTGAATCATCATGATTGTCTCAGTACCTCCCTTCTGCCTTGGCTCCAATGTCGAGTTGTCATCCATATCTGCAACAAAATTTAATGCTAAAGACTCACCCAACAAGTTGACATTCTAAGATTCCGACACCATTAATGTTCCAACCACCTTCATGAACGATTTATGTTTCACCATCACAATCTTTTTATGGAAATATGAATCTTGAAAAAAATGTGGCTTGGTTGAATCACCAAATTTGACTTCATTCTTGATCAAATTTGAAATTGGGTTATCAAGAAAATCGTCTTCGCAACCCACATTCGTCAATCTATTTTCCTTGTGCTTTTTCCCTTTTATCAATAGATCCACTTCTTCCTCCATAACCTTTTCAATCTTTTTTTCTCTTGCTAATTCTGCTTCATCATTTTTGGTTTCTTCTCCACCACAAAGGGTATGGTTCTTGATTACTGAAACTTTTTTACTTCTATTTTCAGATTTTAAGAACTACAATGGGTCACTGTCACACTTAAAACTACTACCCTTCAAATTAGTTCCCTCTTCTATGCTTCTGTTAAAGATGGGTAGTTCCACCTTTCTTGCCCAAGAAATGGTCTTTGCTTCACTGAATTCTGACCCACTTCCCTCCATGTTATTTTTGTCTTATTGAGAGGCATAAGAATCAACTTTGTTCAATATCTTGCGCAACATGTGTTTCAACTCTGAAATGTTGGTCTTCTCTTTCAAGAACTTTTTGGAAGTCTCACATTTGTTGATGTGGGTTTCTGTCTCAATTTTCTTTTCTTTCTTCAAGATACTCAATCTTACAAAGACGTGGTTACTATAGCGATCTTTGAATCTTTTTATCAAAGTTGTAGAAAATGACTCCCTATCTGAATCTGGGTTGTTTTAGCTCCAAATGTAGAACCAATGTCTCGTAGCATCCTCTATGCTCATGAATGCATATTGCAACTTATGGAACGAAGGAATTTCTTGTACCTCAAAGAATTTTTCAGCCCTACCAATCCAACCAATTGGGTCTGTCCCCATGAACGCTGGCAACTCCACCTTTTTAGCCAAAATTTACGCTTCCTCCATCTCTAACACTGGCTTTCCCTCGAAGATTCAGCAAGTCAAACAAATTTGTTAGGAACCAAGAATTGAAATTAGAAAGAAAAGAAAAGATTTTATTGATGAGCAACAAAAGAATAGAAAATAGGAGAAAAAACTATCCTCCAAGGGTTTTCCCTTCACAAAGGATTTCTACCTTTAGAAAGAGCTAATGCTCAGTTTACAATGACAACAAAACTCCCCATCTCCTATCTTTTTCCCTATTTATATCTAATAAACTCCTCTAACTTACTAACTCATTAATAGTCTAACTATCTTAACTAACTCTCCCTTCTTATATCTTAACTGTTTCCTTGTTACAAGAACTTGTTGATGTTTTTCAGAAGAAATTCCATTTGGATTACCTCTTTTAAGAAGTATTGAGCATCAAATTGACTTCATTCCTGGTGCTTCACTTCCAAACAGGCTAGCCTATAGGTCGTCTAGAAGAAGCAAAGGAGATTCAAAGAAAAGTTGATGAGTTCTTGCAAAAGTGATATGTAAGGGAAAGTCTTATCCCATGTTTGGTTCCTATGATCTTGGTTCCAAAGAAAGATGAGATATGGCACATGTATACAGACTTCTGAGCCATAAATAAAATCACTGTAAAGTATAGATATCCTATGCTTAGATTGGATGATATGCTTGATGAATTTTATGATTCGTGTGTCTTTTCTAAAATAGATTTGAAGAGTAGATACTATCAAATCCACATGAAAGAAAGTGATGAGTGGAAAACAACTTTTAAAACAAAATATGGTTTATATGAGTGGTTGATCATGCCAATTGGTTTAACTAATGCACTCAATACCTTCATGAGGTTAATGAACCATGCGTGTTTTCATTGGGAAATTTTGTGTGGTGTATTTTGTTGATATTTTGATCTATAGCAAAACATTAGAGGAACATGTTGATCATTTACATGCTCCTCTTAATGTTTTAAGAAAAAATAAATAGTATGAAAATCTTAAAAAGTGTTCCTTTTCCTTGAATATGTTGTGTTCTTGGGTTTTGTCATTAGCTCAAAAGGAATAAGTGTGGATGAAGAAAAGGTAAAGGCAATTAGGGAATGGCCTATACCTAAGAATGCTAATAAGGTAAGAAGTTTTCATGGTTTAGCAAGTTTTCATAGAAGATTTGTGAAAAACTTTAGTTCACTTACTGCACCTTTAAATGAACTTGTAAAAAAGAATACAGTGTTTAAGTTGATTGGTGTGCATGAGAAAACTTTTAATTTATTGAAAGATAAGTTGACCAATGCACCTTTTCTTTGTTTGCGTAATTTTGATAAAGCTTTTGAAATTGTATGTGATGCTTCTGGTGTTGGAATAAGGGTTGTATTGATGTAGGACTCTAAACTAGCTACTTTAGTGAAAAGTTTCATGGGACAACATTGAATTATGCCATGTATGACAAAGAGTTGTATGCTTTGGTAAGAGTTTTGCAAACATGACAACACTATTTGTGGCCAAGGCAATTCATAATTCATTATGACCATCAAAGTTTGAAGTTTCTAAAATCTCAGGGTAAGCTTCAAAAGAGACATGCCAAGTGGTTGGAATTCATTGAGATGTTTCCTTATCTGATCAAGTACAAGAATAGTAAGGAAAACAGAGTGGCTAATGCTTTTTCCAGAAGGTATGCTTTACTTACTTGTTTGCAAACTATATTGCTTGGTTTTGAGTTTGTGAAGGAATTTTATGCTAATGATTCTGACTTTGGCAAAGTATGAGATTCTTGTTCTAAACATGCTTTTGGGAACTATTATAGACATGATAGTTTCTTGTTTAAAAAAATAAATAAATTGTGTGTGCCTGTGTGTTCCTTGCGTGAAACATTAATTAGAGAAAGTCATGGTGGTGGAATGATGGGACATTTTGGTGTGAAAAAGACTTTAGAAATTCTGCAGGAGCATTTTTATTGGCCTAACATGAAGCATGAAGCATGATGTGCAATCATTTTGTGACAAGGGCATACCATGTAAACAAGCAAAATCTAAAGTGATGCCCCATGGTTTCTATACACCTTTGTCTATGTCTAATCACCTTTGGACTGATGTTTCAATGGATTTTGTGTTAGGACTACCTTGGTCTCAAGTTTGTAAAGACATTATATTTGTTGTTGTTGATAGGTTTAGTAAAATGGCGCATTTCATTGCATGTTCCAAAATCAATGATACAACACATATTGGTGATCTTTTCTTTAAAAAAGTAGTGTGCTTGCATGGATTGCCAAAAACAATAGTAAGTGATAGAGATGTGAAGGTCCTAAGTCATTTTTGGAGAACTGTGTGGAATAAACTGGGAACAAAACTTTTGTTTTCCAGTGTTGCGCTTCCTTAAACGGATGGACAAATTGAAGTGGTAAATAGGACACTTACCACTTTATTGCATGCAATCAAGAGTGTCAGACCCTAATTTCGTCCAGGGACTATCATTCACCAATGTTTTGATTCTTGCTAGCCGAATTGAGTTGTTCGACACTAGTTGTTGCGCAAGACAGAAGATTATTCGATGTTTTGATATAGAATGCGAAAAATACCCAAATGGGAGGGCAAAATGATCATTTCAAAGCTTTTTCTGACCCCTGGCTCACCCAGGCTAGCCTCTGGCTCTCCTGGGCCGCTAAATAGCTTAGGGGTGAAGTAACCAGCTCACCTGAGAGAGCAAGGTTACTTCAGGTTGAGGCAACAGCTAGCCTGGGCAAGCTGCAGATCAACCAAGTCCCCTAATTTCCTATAAATAGGCGTGAGGAGGGCTGAAGGAGGGGTTGAGCTTTTAAACATTGAAAGGACTTAGTGAAATTTGAAGGAAAGAAGAAGAAAGAAGAGAAAAATAAGGCTGAAGCGCTATCGAATCGTGACCGTAATCGACTTCTACATCGTTCTTCGTTCGGTGTTCTTTGTTCTTCATCCGGTTAGTATTTATTATAAGTATTTGAATACAATCTATGCTCCCTTAGGGGTCCTCTTTTTGATTTGTACACCTTCATCTCATTCTTCTACCATCTGTAATCTTTTTTCCTTTGGTAAAGTGAGTTTTGACCGGTCATTTACGTCACCAATCATCTTTTAATAAGTTTGGAAGTTTAATAAGTGGAACCAAGTTAAAATCAACATGTAACCAAGCTTTTTATCCATAAAAGTCACTTGAATCCGTTCAAAGTCCAATGCCTTAGTGGTCTCTTTAATTCTTGTTGGTTAAAATGAATCTTTCAAAAGTTTAAAATCAACTTGACACACAACTTTCTTGCTTTTAAAGAACTACGTAGGTATGAGTTCTTCATCACACTTAAGGATACGTAGGAGCAAGGGCAACGCTCTTGTTGACCACAAAAAGTAAAAACATAAAAAAGGGAAAAATAAATAAATATAGAAGTCATGATTTTGCACACTCGATTAAAGGCTATTGTCCCTTGTGACAGACGTTTGGGGTGCTAATACATTCCCCGCGTGTAAACAACTCCCGAACCTTTATTTTTGAAATTCGCAGACCCCTTTTTGGTTTTTTCTAACGTTTTCCTCGAATGAACGTTGGTGGCGACTCTGCGCATTTTCTTCATTGGAAGACATTCCTTTGGCTTTTTGCCTCACCCTCCCGCTGAAGGATAGGTTGCAACAAAGAGAATTTGAAAAACTTGAAGAAATGTTTGCCACATATTGAGTTTGGTTATAATAAGTATGTTCATTCTACTACTTCTTATTCTCATCTCGGAAGTTGTGTATGGTTGTAATACTTTGACTCCTTTGGATATCTTACCTTTGCCTTCAAATGAGTATGCTAATTTTGATGGTAAGAAAAAGGCAGCACTATTAGAAAATACACCTTCTAAATTGATTATTCAGGACTTTCTACATTGGTTTTTAACCGATGTTGAAAGTATTATCGTTAACATTAGTTTTCCAAAACTGATGTTAATGTAAAATTGACAACATCGGTTATCTAAATAACCGATGTTATATAATAAGAATTACACCAAAAAAAGTGTATGAATGTTGATAGTTGACATCGGTTTTTCCACAAAACCGATGTTAACTTAGAAACGTTAACATCGGTTTTTATACAAAACCGATGTTAATCTATATGTTAACATCAGTTTTTATTCAAAACCGATGTTAAATGCTTATAGGTTAACATCAGTTTTAAAATAAAAACTGATGTTAATCTATAAGTTAACATCAATTTTTATACAAAATCGATGTTAACATTTTGAATATTAACATCGGTTTTCTACAAAAACCAATGTTAAGTTACACAAACAACATTAGTTTTTTGGGGAACTGATGTTAAGTTGTATGTTAACATCAGTTTTTTTGAGAAACCGATGTTGTTTGTGTAACTTAACATCGGTTTTCGTAGAAAACCGATGTTGTTTTTAGGTTTTTTTTTTAAATACACTTTCTGTTTTTACAAAAAAAAAACCCAAAATTTAACCTGTAAAATTGAAATCAGACCGCAGATCACAGCATATATCATTTGCATTCTACTTTTAAATAGTTTTTAGCAGAAAACTATATTAAACTATCAATTGATAACTATGAATAAATGATTTATCAATAAAGAATATTCAATGTTCAAATGACATAGCAATTGGCAAAAATGTAAAACAAGATAGTAAACAAATTAAGTAACCTAAAATGAAATAGTTCCCTAACATCCTAACTTTGATTTCTAACTTTGAGATAAAATTGTGCCTACTGGATGCGAAGCGCCTTTAATCTCTCTGCTTCCAATGGTCTAACATCGTTAAAATACTGCATGATCAAATAAAACATAAGTTAATAATGTAATACCAATGACAAGAAAATAAACTTTGTTTGAAATAAACAATTATCGTATCCCAATTATTCCTGAAAGTTCCTAAGATTATTATGGATATCCAGTGCTTGATGTAATAGCCGCACTCAATGCTTCCTTTTTGTCTATTACACTAAATACATAATGAAATTTGAATATTAATTAAACGTTAACTACAATTAGTGTACACACACATAAGCAGTATATATAAGTAGATGCTTTATTTAAATCACGTACCTTAACAACAATCCACCTAGCAGCAGCCTTGGATTTAGGCTGTGGAGTATCATCAAGTCGTTTCAAAGCACTGTTGAATACGAGGAACATTAAAATATTGATGTTGTTCAGTTATGCTATTGCAAATGTATTGAAAACAACACTGACCTATTAATTATTCACTTAAGGTAGTTGTCTGGCCTGTTATGCAAGGAACAAAACCAGACAACAAGGTTTTCCTTAGGCAGAATGATGACCATTTGCCAGTGCCCACTGCAGTGGAGACGAATATGGGTTATTGTAGTATTATACATTATTTAAATTTAGTTGTTTTGTTTGACTTACCCATTCAAGTAGGCTCCAAGGTAGACATTGCATTTTGAACTCTGCATCCAACTTTTGATGTAACTTTCTGATTCAAACTGCGATTGCACAGATCTCTGAATGGACTGTGTCTAGAAGAATCCACACACATCGGAATTTCCCGCTCGCATACTTTTCTCAGTCAGATGCTTGTTGTTGTTAAGACAAAGTTAATTATGTATGAATTTAAAACAAAAACTTAGGTAATTAACAATAATCTAAATTGACTTACAGAATCCACAACTGTATAACAGATATGTTGAGACATTGACAACATATGTGAATGTTTTTGTTTGTCTCCCTCTGATATCCTTGGATTTTGTTCTTTGTTTCATTTTGCCCAGGAGTGCAAACCACATAAACCTGGAGAGTGATGTGCCATCATTTTCTTCTATTTTCTAAACCCTTTTTGCACCATTTTAATTATTGATTGGTCTTAATTGTCAATTAATTAGGCAGTTTTATTATTTGGGCCCATTCAGCTAATTTGATGTTTTTAATCTAATTTCAGGAATTAATGAAGCATTGGGCTTGAATCTAGAATTGGGCTTGGACTTGAAGAGGGCAGACTAATTTATTCTATAAAATTAGATCTTATCTTATCTAGATATTATTTAGATTTGATCTCATCTAGATATTATTTCATCTAGATCTTATCTTATCTTATCTAGATTTGATTTGATTTTACTTATGGGCTTGGATTTAAAACATATTTGTAAGCTTTGGGGCTGAAAAAAAACTATATAACAGCACCAAGGTTCTAGTTTAGGGGGCTCCCTCTCTCCCTCGCGGGAGACTCTCTCTCTCTCCTCTCTCTCTTCTATTTTTCGTTTTTAGTTTTAGTCTCTCTTCTCTTTCTCTTTTATTTTCGTTTTTTTTACAATTCCAGTTCAGACTTTTAGTTTTATCAATAAAATTTCATTCTCTATTTGATTAATGGAAGGCTAAGTCCGCAGCGTTGTTTTCCCTTGAGGATCAAGCACAGTTCTCTTTGAGGTTCTATTATTACTGTTAAATTCTGTTTAGTTTTTCCTCTTCACTAATTACTTTGAATTTGTTGCTTTTAATTCATGCATGCTTAGTGCTTGATTAATTGTCTCTGCGCTTAATTTACGTTCATGCTTAATGATCGTTTATGAGTAATTGGTGTATGTGATGCTTAATCACATAATGAATGCCTTATGTTGAATTTCGCTTAGTAATTTAATTTAGGGTTGGATTGAGTGGTTAAACTAATAAAGGATAAACTCTCGTAACCTAGGATAAGAGACTTGCTTGTGAATCAAGGGGAAGCAACGTGTTTTAATTCTGATATTTTCTAATTCACATATATTCGCTGTTTAATTTACAAAAGCAAACAACCCCCCCATCGTTACTGTTACTGTTACTGCAAGTATATTATGAACATTTGGCTTGTCACTGCTCGTTGGGAAACGACCTAGGATCACTTCCTAGTTACTACATTTTAATGTTTATTTGATTCGGGTACGGCCTCGATCAGAGAGGCTTCAAGAAAAGTTGTGGGATGATCAATGTCATCAGATACAGGGGATCATCGACCTCAGGATTTGGTTTATCTGAAGGCTTTGCTGGAGACACAGCTGCCTGTTTATTAAACATAGTGAAATAACATAATTTAATTACAGTGAACAAATGAATTGAAAAAAAGAAGCATATAATCAGAGTATAATACCTGTTCTGATACACGCTTCACGAGATGTGTCGACCAAGCAAGGAAGGTGTTCAGTGCCTGCCCCATTAGTTGAACCTCGTTAGTGGGTATAGGAACGGGAACCTCTGCATCTTTAACCTCCTCAACACCAACCTTCACCTAGCCATGCAACAAAGGGATGTTATGAACAACTGTGGATCCCTCATAAACTGTTCCTAGGGCAATCAGGCAGGAAGGATTTTCTTCGATGTACAACCCGCATTTGTCTGAGTCACCCGTCTCTGGATCGGTTGGTGAGGGATCAACACAACTCCTATTTGTGCTAACACGAGCAGCTGAGGGACCAACCTCAGGCTCCGGAGGCAATGCAAGTCCTTGTGATTGCATTTGTGACTGAAGTTGGGATTGCATCTGGCTGAAGGATGTCATCAGCTGCCGAGTCACTTTTTCTGTGATCGACTCCTCCAGCTAGTCCCTGATTTGTTGAGTGAGCTGCTCGAGTTCTTCAGGAAGGATGGAGGAGGAACTGCGAGAGCTTCATGGAGCCGATCTGAAGTATTGCTTGATGGTGACATCGGCCCCAGAAGCACGCACACGGCCAGGGTGTTTTGGTCGCCCAATGGCAACAACCAGGACATCTTGACGTCCATGGGGGACAAACGAACCCTGTGATGTGGCGTCCCTAAATTAATGACTGGTTTAATAGAAATAATTTAAATAACAAAAACCATGGTAAATTTTTTTTTCTTCTTTTTCTTTTTCATTTCTCTCTCTTTTCACCAAAACAAGGTTTCGAAGGAAAATCCTCACTATAGAGTCCTGAATGGCCAGTTCACAACTCTATTCGGAGTCATTTCTTTCTCACCGCTCATAATCTCTAAACTATTTTGCTTTTTCAAAAGAAAGAATGTACCAGCCATTACTTTAGGTCGTCACGTGAAAATAAAAGAATAAAATAGGGTCGATAAACTCTTTTACAAATAAAGTTGCTAACGCTTTCTTTTCAAATAACAAGATCGATCATAAATGCATTCATCATTTAAAGCTGTCCAAAATATGGGAGTTTTACAAAATATATAGTGTCATCCAGAGCAAAGGTGTCCATAGTGGTGGCTTCAGCCACATGTATACAATCATCAAATTCCTACACAACAGGTCTACCCATACAAAAACAAAAGAGTAAACCTAACAGTCAGTCCTAGATACACCCACCCTCAAAAAGTATACCACACTAATCCAAAAAGCTGTCCACTAGGATAAAGAGCCTCCGCTGATCGCCATCTCCCCCAGGCCACTATCCTCCGTAGAGTCTGCCTCAGATGCCGGCATGACTTCCTCGGGAGAATCCACCTCAAGAAGTGGATCCTCATCACCCTCTAGAAAGTCAAGGGCATCCACAGCAGGCTCAGGAGGTAGCTCCTCCAGATCCTCCTCGGGGTCTTCCTCGGATGACGTTACCTCGATCACTTGGACGGGCTCCACTAGACGATATGGTGTAGGCGTGGGTAGTATCCACTCCACCATGCGCTGAAGCGTCCGTGCGGGCTCATCTGGATGCACTAAAGAAGTCGTCGTAAATCGAATAGTGCCCCGAAATCGGCACCTCGTGTTGCCTTCGAGGGTCTCCCAAGCTCCCTCTAGGCACTCCATCTCTACTCGATCACGGATTAGCTGCGCCGCCATCACGATCTACAAGAAAGAAAAGAAAGGGGTAGACTCTTTCACAAGAATCTAACTATGCCGCCGCACAATGCGTCTCATAACCACTACATGCAATTAAAAGGAGTATCTTAAGGCTTTTCATCTCTGGTAATCGATTACACAGCCTTGGTAATCGATTACCAGAGGCTAAACTTGAATTACACAGCCTCAGGACATGAAATATGCAAAAATGCACTGTGTAATCGATTACACATACCTGGTAATCGATTACCAGTGACCCATCCCTCTGTGTAATCGATTACACAGGCTGGTAATCGATTACCAGAGGCTCCCTTAGCTTCTTGACTTCGTTTTCAAGCCTGGTAATCGATTACATCCCCTGGTAATCGATTACTAGAGACCATCTTAGCCCCCTGTCTTCATTTTTAAGCCTTGTAATCGATTACCCACCCTTGGTAATCGATTACCAGAGACCATATCTCACATATCAATCAAGTTTCACAGCTGGCCAGCCACCACAAGCCTCCTTGCTTTGTGGTCTTTGTTCCTTTTATCTGTTGACTGCCAGGAGCTCGCCTGCTTAGGTACATCACTGGTTCTCACTGACCGACTATGCCCGGGTTGGGTCGGGATTGGTCAAGCTTGGTTTTGGGCAATAGCACCCCACCTGACGTCCCCAAGGTCTCCTGACCCCCGCGACATATCTCCAGGTACCACTCTGTGGTCAACAATAAAAGCAGGAAGTTTCACCCTTCAACACTTCCTCATCTCAAGCTGGTAGGATTATGGGGTACCCATCACATGTGGTACTAGGTGGCGGTCGGGCGATGGTGCACAACAAGTTTTCCACATCCACAATGCGCGCATAAACCCACCATCCCCTGTTGCCCACCTCCAACTGAGCTCACGTACTCCCACGTAGCCCATATCCTCGTTTCTCTCAACACCGGGTCCCCATCAATCCTCTCAAGCTTCCACAACATCCAAGCAAAACAACATTCAAACAGCACAAGCTATCACAGCCAAGCAAAAGAGAACAAAGGCAGAAAACTCTGCTCAAACACCAACCAAAATCACAGCTTTTCTCACTTAAAGACCCAGTAACAATTCCTTCGATCCAATTCGTTAACCGTTGGATCAACTCCAAAATTTTACTGGAAGTCTATAGTGCATAAGCCTACATTGTGACCGTTGGGATCTACTAGCAAACATCCAGAACTCATTCTGCACTACTCTTTCCACAACCAGCAAAAACATAGCATTTTTCTGCACTTGTGCAAAATCCTGCTGCACAATTTCACAGCAAAAATCTGCACAAAGTGCAGATTTCGAAATTCACACTTCCTCTCATCCAATCTTGCCCAAATCAATTCCTACAAGTCCCAAATCATGTATCAATCATGTCTAAACCAAAGTCAAGCTTTAAAGCACAGCAACACAGAATCTATGTGTCCAACACCCCTCCATTCAATGGGTTTTCTAGGTTTGCAAAGTGAAATTTAGAATGAGGTAAATTTGAAGCAAACTCTCACCTCACACCAGTCCATAACATCCATCTAAACTTGCTCAAACTGAATTTACACCTAAAATTCCACCGAATCAAAATTTGACTCTTCAACACCCAATTTTGCCCTAGAAATGGCTCTTTGTTCACTTTGGTCATTTGTTTTTCCCTCTAGCACAGCCTAACCTTTCTCACATGTTCTAAATGACATTTCAAGCTAGGATTAACTCATTTTAACCTCCATTTACCACAGAATTCAGACTTAACCTTCCAACTCTCAAAGCCTCACTCTTTTTCCACTCATAACACCACATTCTCACTTTCCAACCCTAGGTTAACTCTACATTTCATCTCTAACAGTTTTCCATAGGCAATTTCAGCATATAAACATTACAAACATTATCACAAAAACCCTTAAACAGAATGGGTATGTTTAACTCATCCAAACATGGCAATTTCAACAAGCTTTCAGCAAATGTCTTCACAAATAATCATCACACAGCAGAAACCTAGCAAGACTACCCATAATATCTCCCAAAACCCCATACCCACGAAAATCAAGAGGGAAAGAAGTCCACCCAAACCTGAAATTTCGAAGTCCCACTCGTAGCCACGCACTTCACGACTCCAAAAATGCTCTCCTTTCGCGATTTGGAGCAGAAATGGGCACCAAAGGTTGAAGCTTTGTTGGGGTTTCAATGGAGAATGGAGGAGAAGGAAAAAGCAACGTGAGGAAGAGGGAGAGCTTCTGAATTTTCTGCTTTGGCTGAGTGAGGAGAGAGAAAAGCTTTTTGGTTTTAAATAAAAAGGGTTTTCTCTTTTTCTATTATTTTATTTAAGCAATGCCACATGTCTCCATTTGAGTGGAGCAAGAAGGGCCCACTTTCCCCTTTTGACTGTGACCCATACTCAGCCACAAAAGTGAGGAAAATCTGACCTTTGAAACGCTAAAATCCTGCCTCGGTTTGCGTGCCGTTTCTCTGGTTCCAATTCCTCGCGTTTCTCTGCGTCCGTCGGGGCCAGTTTTCGAAAGTAAGCAATATATATATATCAAAACGCTCAGAATAAAACCCCGAGCGTGGTTCAGAGGTTGGTTTCGTTAAATTTTAAGTCGCACGCAAAACGATGATTTTTAAACTAATTAATTAAGAATTAACCCACAACCTCCCAGTTATGGATTTCTCTTCCTTAATTAGCCTAACTCGCGTATCTTGCCCCCACTATTCCTACTTCTACCAAGAACATATAGGCATGTACACTGAATAATACTTATATATATATAATCATTCAAAATACATCGTTTCCAAAAATTCCGGGTAGAAATTTCCAGGATGTTACATGTGACGCCTACTCCTCCAAAGAATCCTGTACAAAACACATATATATTTGTCCAAGGCATTCACAGAATAAACAAACATAATTACAATTCTTAATTTACATTTAACATACAATCTTTTCAATGATTTCCTTTGCAGCCTCAGACGTCATCTGCCCAGTTTCCTTGGTGCGGGCTATCTTCCACTTCACGTGTCGTCTGATGGGAGATAGAAGGTTAATGACACCCTCAGTGCTTCCTGACTGAGCAGCTTCCTCTAGTTTTTTCTTTGTCTTCTCAGCCATGAGCTTTTGTTCTAAATAATCATAACCCCCACGAGACAACACGTGGGGGGCGGTGTTTTGCTTTTGGATGGCCTGTGCTTTTTTCCGCACATCGTGCAAAAATCAAACATTAATGAACAAAAGAATACTACAATCTATTATAAGAACTGAATTTTTAGTGGAAAACAATTCAAATTACAAAGTACATACCTCCCACGAGGGATCTCTGTGACTCTAACAAAAATGGGTTCATTTCTCCTTGCTGATGCCGTATTTTTCACAGACAGTGTCGTCCACATCGTCCTTGTCGGCTGCAAGTGCCCATTTCCTAGTCAAATCGGATTCAAACTGCCTCCACCGCTGGCCCACAGTCTGAAGATTTTCTTCTTTGTGCTACTGTCAGAAGCTTCAGGGATTTCAAATTCTGCCTGACAAACAATAAATTAGGTTTTATTGTTAGTAAATTATAAATTTTGGCTACTAAAGAAAATCAAAGAAGAAAACTAAAATACCTGAATATCCTCGACGTTGACCACTGGTCTCTTTGCCCTAGGTGGTCTAGTGGCCAAGGATCGTAGTCGTGTTGCTTTGCGTGTCCGCTTCTGGGTGGACATAAACACTGATGCTACTACAGGAGGAGGAGGTGAGGCAGGTGGAGTAGCCATGGTCCTGTAAAGAGAAAAACTTGATTTAGTTAACATTATCAAAAACCACAGTATGAGTTATGTAAATCAATTTAGTGAAATGAAATACATAATAAGAAAATTACATTAGACGGTGTTAATTAATTCTCCTTCATCATGATCATTACGATTAACATGAATGTCGTCAGCGTCTTCTTCTCCGACGACGTTAGGAGTGATTTGTGTGGACAAAGGACTAACATAAGTGTCCATGTATGAATCATCATCTTCTACATTAACACCAATTGTTTTCCCATGTAGAACCATGCACCACCTTTCATCACAAGGGTCTTGCACATAAAATACTTGTTTAGCTTGTTCTGTCATGATGAAAAGGTCATTGTGGTAACCTAGTTTCTTTAGGTCTACCAACATAAATCCTACATCATCGATCTGCACACCGGTGTTGCTGTCAACCCATTTACATTTGAAAACACATATAGTAAGGGATGGAAGCTACACAGGGATTGTCATCATGCACACTTGCGAAGTGTTGAGATTCAGCCCTTAGGGTGACCCCGCTGTTTTGCATTGTACTTTTGTCATCTTGTGCTTTTGTGTAAAAGGAATACTTGTTTATGTCGTATCCTTGCCAAGTTATAACATTTCTTTTAGGCCCATCTGCTAACTTTCTTAATGTTTCTGAAGCATTTTCTTCAGCAAAGATTGTATCTCTAAACCAATCAGAGAAAGTCTTGTTATGCTTTTTCAACACCCAGTTCTTTGACATTTTTGGATTATTTTGTTTGACTAAAGCTTCATGCTGAAGTATGTATGGCAAAAATTCATTATTGTTGTTCAACACATACAAGTGAGCTTGTAACACATACAAGTAAGCTCCTTTAACTACACAAGGCTCTTAATATTTGAAGAGTATCATTGTGGGACTTTCACCCAACGCAGACACTAACAAAAACTTATCTTCTCCTTTCTGGATAAAGTATGACAAGCTGGAGGCAAGTATATTTTTTCCCATCAGACCTTGGATGCAACTGCGATCATATACCCATGTCAGCTAGATCTTGACGGGTATTCAAACCATCTTTCTTCTTGCCTTGAATGTTAAGGAGCGTCCCAATGACAATATCACGTAGATTTTTCTCCACATGCATAACATCAATACAATGTCTAACATCTAGATCAGACCAGTATGGAAGATCAAAGAAAATGGACCTCTTCTTCCATATGCAACTCTTACTTTTATCCATCTTTTGGGTCTTTCCAAATATAGTATTCAGGTGTTGAACCCGCTAGAAGACCTGCTCACCAGTCAATGGTATCGGTGCAGTTTCGTGCTCTTGACTTCCATTAAAAGCTTTTTTCAATCATTTGTAAGGTTGATGAGGTTTTAGAAAATGGAAATGCCTAGTGTACACTTTTTTTCTACCATGTTTCAGTTGTATGTAGCTTGTGTCTTCTTCACAGATGGGGCATGCATGATGACCCTTAACACTGTAACTGCTCAGATTCTCATATGTTGGAAAGTCATTAATGGTACAAAAAAGCATTGCATGCATTTCAAAAGTCTCCTTGCGAAACCCATCAAACACTAAAACCCCTTCGTCCCACAACTTTCTCAGGTCTTCAATCAACAGACTTAGATAAACATCAATTTCATTTCCTGGCTGTCTTGGGCCCGATATCATCATAGACAACATCATGTATTTTCGCTTCATGCACAACCAAGGAGGCAAATTATAAATTACTAGTAGAACTGGTCATGAACTATGTTGAGTACTTAAATTGTCATATGGATTCATTCCATCACTGGCTAGTCCAAGCCTAAGATTTCTTGCCTTTTTGCTGAAATCCAGATACAAATCATCAATCTTCTTCCACTGGAAGCAATCAGCCAGATGACGGACCATTCCATAAGAGTTTCTCCTATTTGCATGCCAAGTAAGGTCTTTTGCATCGTCCTTATTAGCAAAAAGGCGCTTAAACCTTGGAATGATGGGAAGATACCACAACATCTTCATTGGATGGCCTTTCTTTGAGTTTTCATTAGGGCAAGCATGAATCTTCTGATACTCCATACCCATCAGACACAGTATCTTCTTGGCCTGATAGTAGCTTTTAGGCAATGTGTTTTCCTCTGGAACCAGATCGTGCACTACTTGAAGCAATGAAGTAAAGATTTTGTCACTCCACCCATATCTAGCCTTGACATTAACCAGACTTAACACCGCCGACAACAGCGTCAAGGAATTCTTACACCATGAATACAAATGCTTCTTTGTGTCACTCTGCAATCCTTCATATACAGGGGCATGTGCTTGCTGAAAAGACTCTTGTCCAAGGTCACAAATCATATCCTCCAAGTGATCTCCCATTTCTACATCAAACGGTTCGGATTGGGGCCCACTCTGCATGTTTGTCATTTCATCATGCCATATCCACGTCGTATAATTCCTCTTAATTCCATCACACAACAGATGCTCCCGTATGTCGTCCAGTATTTGTCGTCTTCTGTTCAAACAATTGATGCAAGGACAATAATATTTTCCATCTTCATCTGGTTAACCTCTTTCTGAAGCAAATTGTAAGAACTACTCGACGCCTTCCTTATATTCTATGCTGATGCGACTTTCATTCATCCAACTTCGATCCACCTAAGTAATAACTCCGTGATACTCACAAAGTTATTCAATGCATGAAAATCTCACTTTTTTATTATAGGCGTGGCCATATCCCATTCGGGAAGACCGTATTTTATGGTAGCTTCATACGTCAGGGTTAATTCTATTTTGTTAAATTTGACAAAATTTCGGCAGCATTTCATATTGGTCTCTAAGTACACGACATGAAATCGGTGAAATTAATTTCCCGATAATGAAGTATGCACTCAGAGAACAACTAGAAATGCATTGTACCGAAATTTCATCAAATTAAACAAAATAATTTTAACCTTAACGCATGAATCTACCATAAAAATATCAGTCTCCCCAAACTGTCCATACGGACAATTCAAGATTGAATACAATGATTAATGCAAACTGTCTGCAATAATCATTGCATTCAATCTCAAACGGGAATCTAAGGTTCTCTCATCATGAACACAATTTGTATATCATATATCAGTTGTCTTTAATGGCAGTTAACAAGTAATAAAAAAATTAATTGGTAACAAACATTTGTAAGTAGCACACAGAGTAGTGAGGACAGTCATACAATGTGAGTAAGTGAAACAGTTTCAAAATTTGACTTTTATAAGAGAAGTAACTGCAATTTTATTGCCAAGCTGCCTCATTACTTAATTTTTCAACAATGTGATTTAATACTGTTGTTATACTTGTGAATTAGTTCTCTTGGAAACCTTGAGAAGGAACTGCGTAGGGAGATGTTCGGTTCCGCGGAGATTGCTAGGGAATGGTAAATGGAGGAGGTAGGTGGAGTGTTCGACTTTCGGCAAGTGCACCAGATCGCACAAGTAGTATAAAACAATAAGAACCGAGTATCGAACACTCGGGGAACTTGTGTTATTTGGTAAGCTATTTCAGCAAATAGGTTTCTGGTGTCTAAAGGTAAGTGTGAATATGAACAGGTGTATAAATTATTTGTGCAAAAAGAAAGAAAATCACGCGAGAGAAATGATGTGTAAAAACAAGTAGAGAACACGTTGGCCTTCCTAATAGGTGCCTAATGCTAAAAATATATTCTCTATCTAACAATGCTTATGTGTTCTTATGGTGACTCCTGAGATACTAAACCCCGATTCCTCATGATAGTTTAGCCTAATCCTGATCAAGCATCGTTCGCAGATTCCTCTTGTAAGACTAAACTCAACCAGGACCACATTAAGACACACATACAAAACTAAATTATCGCACCCTGATTCCTCGTGAAAGCATGACAACTCAGCCTGGTACTATCAAGGACTTTAGAGTCAGACCAGTTTTCACTGTTGAATGACCCTAACAAAGCATGCATCTATGTGATCAAGGTAAAGGCATACTGGAGTGAAAAGCAGATAGCACAGAGAACACACAAAGCATCATTAAATAGATAAAAATATATTTACATCAGGTACCTACAGGGAAGATCCAACAGAGGATTTAGCTTTCCATACCAGGAAGCCTTCTTAACAACAAAGAGAAGAACAAGATGAAAGATTGCAAAAATATAAGTGGTGAGGATGTCTCCTTCACCTCTAGGATCTCACAATCACTCACAAACTCATCTCAAGCTCTCAAACTCCTGCTTCAAGCTCTGGTCTCTGCAAATCTTCACACAGCAAAATCTCTCAACTCTCTAAAACTTGGACCTTTCTCTCTCTAGAAACCCTAGACATGCAAAGATCTGAATCCCAGTCTAAACTCCCTTTCTAAAATCTAATTTCAGGCTTAAATAGGTGGCCTTGTTCGTGCTCGTGCGCTTAGCGCACTTATAGACCGCTTAGCACGCATTAGTGATTTTTGGCTTAGCGTGCCTTTCTTGCTTAGCGGATGAACTGAAGCGGTGCGCTTAGTGAGATGAAGCGGTGCGCTTAATGAACCTTTATAGCTCTTCTTCTTCCAGAGTCTTCCTCGTGCTTAGCCCATGAGTGTTGAGCTTAGCGGACGCTCGCTAAGCCAACAGATTGGCTTAGCGAGAAGGTGAAAAACAACACTTTTCAAAGCTTGCCTAATTAACCTGAAATTGAGAGAAAATGATTATTAAACACACAAAATGGAAGTACTAAGTATTTATTACCTATACTTAACAGAAAATACTTATAACACTACAAAATAACCATAATTTGGAAGAGTTTGATACAATTTACACAAGTTTTATACACAAAAGTTAGTTGTTTTCACCGATTAACATGGAGCATGAGGCGGTTTCTTGGTTTTCTTTCTTCTCAAGTAGCTAGAATGGGAACTTGTTATGACGGTGGTGCTGGTGGAGATCCTCGCGTCCCACCATGATCGCAAGGAGAGGAAGAAAATAAAATTTGGTGGTGGTGTGTGACTGAGTGAGTTGTGTGTGTGTGTATGTTTGAGTATGTTTGTCTTTGTGTGTGAGATAAAGAGAGATTGTTTTTTTTATGAGACAGGTTTGACTATGTTTGTCTTTGTGTGTATGTTTGTCTTTGAGTTAGAAATAAGAATCTGCACTGTTGTGTTTCTGCATAAAACCATGGTTTGCTCAACCACAAAGATTGAACAATGTCCACTAGAAGGTCCTGGGTTCATGCTTTTTGGTTGCCTTTGATGGAAAGGTCATTTGTAAGTACCACTATAAGCCATCGCTGAGTCATCTGACTTATCTTGACCTTTGAATAGGACCTATTCCCCTAAACTTGTTTTTTCTACCCAAAAAAAAAGAACCTTGTATTTTGGCTCTTCATGTTAGTTTAGTACATTGTTACTTTTATCATATGTATATTTTCAGTCTAGGGCTAGTTGAGTTTTTTTTTTTACTAAGTTGGCATGATGGTGTAAACTTAGTATTGGGGGGTAGGGGTGTTATATTTATCTTCTTTCAACAATAATTGACAGCAACAATATGCAGTAACAAACCATTTTGGAAACAGCAAAAACACAGCATGCAAAATAACCAATCAAGGTAAAACAAACAAGGCAGAATAAGCAAGCAAAAACACACCAAAAACACTCTAAAGTAAGGATGTGGTGGCACTAACCTTCTAGAAGCAGAATATCCCAAATGTTGGTGTAGTTAGATATTGTCTCTGGTAGCTAAGGGTGATGAAATTTGTTTCTTTCCTCCAAGGCACTAGCTGCCAAAAGCTGTTAAGAATAGTAGATAAGTAACTTGTAGTTCAAAAATTGTAGACATCATAGACCATGTAGCAAATGCAAAAAACAATCATCATGAGTATATCAACGGCAGTTTGGGACATAAGGTGCTAACTAATGACTGTATAAATGATCTATTACAAAATTGTAGGATTGACAAGACTATTCCTGTTACAGAATTGCAAGTGGCTAATTGCTATGGGGTAATGCTGGGAATTTGTAGTTGCTTTTGGGGATAAACAGAGATTTTCTTGTCTAGAGAAACATTATAATGAAGAAAAAAATGATTGCTTACTAAAGAAAGGGAGTATTTATTGACTCAGAATCAAAACAAACTAATTGCCAATATAATTTAACCACAATAATTGAATTTAGGCTGCAGAATTTAGGCTGAATTTAGGCGGGATTTCATTCCTATATTTCAAAGAAGTCAAACCTACCAAGAGCATAGTTTTAGGCTAGATTTGGTTTGAATAATTGAGTTGCAAACTACATCATAAGCAAGACTCAAATTATTAGCAGCAACCCTACAATTGGATCCATCTCTACCACAGATATCACCCCTCACATAACACTCTCACAGGACAGTGCTGCAATGGAATGACATTTATTTAATTGGCACATAGCAGTTCAAACAGCAATGGAATTAAGAATTAAAATAGCAGTCATCCCACTATCCTGCAATATAATTTTGGGGTCAGTCACTCCACATGCTACTTGGGATTAACAATTAAAATATATACATGTATACTCAGACACATTCTCTCAAGTACACACAAATTAAAATGTATACATCATTGATATTGGAGAAATAATCATCACCTGATACAAAAAAAAAGAGAGGTTGGCTTATATGAATGACAACCAATTTATCAGTGTATGAATCACTGATGACAAAAAAGTCAGTGGAAGAATAGTGCTGGTCACCTAAAAATTCAGCTGGCAAAAGAGATCAATTGGCGCTCCCTAAATGAAATGCCCCTATTATCGTAGTTCTTTACTGCAGCAGTGGCTAACACTCTTGCTTCGTAAGGGTGTAGCCTTATGGTTGATGAAGGTGGAAAGCTTGGTGGAGGGTTTATGAGATTATCTTCTGTTAATTATAATGAATTCTTCTCAAGGGGAAGTTTTCTTTCAGGGCTTATAAGATACCCTACAGTGGTAGGGCACTTGGGAGGCACACAAAAGAGAAAGTCCTTGTTCTTGAAGAGGCTTCTAATTTGAGTTCCAATAAGTTTTCAAACAATAAAAATTTCCATATTTGGTTATGCATCTTGTTTGATAATAAATCAGTATTTGAAATATTAAATATAACAATTTACTCTATAAGTGAATGAACACTTGATCATGAGTTTAGTGCCTGCTTATTTCAATGATTCTCAGCGGAAAGCTACTACTGCTGCTATTGCATATGGCCTTGACAAGAGGACTAATTGCGTTGGAGAGCAAAACATTTTCATCTTTGACCTTGGTGGTGGTACTTCTCACGATCAAGGATAAGGTATTCCAAGATAAGGCTACTACTGGAAACACTCACTTAAGGTGGAGAGGACTTTGAAAATCGAATGTAAGAATAACAAAGTGGACATTAGTGAGAACCCTAAGGAGATTGAGAACTACGTGTGAGAGGGTAAAAATAACACTATCCTATGATGTTATTACCAACATTGAGTTGGATGTTTTATTTAAGGGCATTGGCTTCTACTCTTCAATCACTCGTGCAAAGTTTGAACAGTGTATGCAAAGATGGACAAGAGCAGTGTAGATGATGTTATCCTTGTTTGGTGGCTCTTCTAGGATTCCCAAAGTGCAGCAGCTATTTAGCATAATAAACTAAAGGTTGTATAATCTTTAACCTTTTAGACTATTTTGGGTATCTATAGAATTTCCAGTAATTTTGTTATGCTTTTTAGCAATTAGTACACACAATTCTCATGTACTTAACTATATATTTGTATGGCAGGGGAAAGGACATTGAAAGTCATGATATGCTAAGACAAGGTTTCACTCATGTTTTCTTGATGGCATTCTGTGTGTGCATACATGTTTGTGCATCTGCTATTTGTAGTCTGTTATGGTTGTTCCTAGCTAGCTAGTTCCTACAAGCTATTATGCAATTTCAAATTGATAAATAAGCTCTTTTTTTCCTAATTAATGGAAACTTCTAGCATTGGGATTTGTTAATACTAATTGTCTGATTTTTCTCCATGTTTCTACTGCCATATGATATGTGCCAGCACATTTTATAGGTCTCCAATCTCCACAGCACACACACACAAGTAAGAAAACATGAAAACAACCATTCTTCTACTCTGATGAATGTCAACAGCAAAGGGTATTTGGTTATAGAGGAGGCAATATGAGTATCAATACAGAGTTTCAATATATCATCACATTCATGGATAGAAGAGTTAAAAATTAAAACTAATGGTTTAAAGCATCAAAATAACTAATATCAATGCAATTTTCATAAAACTCGAGTCTTTTATATCAATAGTTGCAAACAATCACAGTTTACTTGGTGCCAACTTAAAGTGGAATTAAACAAGGAATATACTTAAAGTGCATAAAAAAGTTCAATAATGCTCATAATAGGCAATCCTAGATTAAATCTTACCCTTTCCTAGATGTCACCCAAAGTCGGCAAGTATAGCTTATAGAATTCCTCTCTGAATGCAACCACAAACCTAAATAAAGTTTAGAAACCAGCAAGAATAAGACAATTAGGATCTGTTTGATTTGTATAAATTTAAGGGACAACAAGATACATCTACTATATTATAGTATTTTCACTTTTAAAGGACTAAAGACGAATAATTAACCATAATTGATATATTAGCATTTGTATATCACTAACTCGCTGTTACTTAGTTTGTCTCTCAACTTGCAATTACAACTTCATTGCAACTCAACATTTGTGTAGGCTTTAAATAACTGATACAGTTAACAATTGTATGATGGATCAAGCTTAAGCTTCTAAGTTCTAACAGGGTGATAGAGAGCAGAATTGTTGAATGTGAACCACAAGTATAAAGTTATTATAATACACTGAAGCTCTGTTAAAAATTGAACCATGAGTACATAATTATTATACTACATTGCAGCTGCATTAAACATGTTATTGTTATTAACCAATTTCAGGACCTAGAGGACCCCTTCCCTTATTTTTGAGAAAACTAGCTTAATATAATCTACTTCTACAATTAACTAAGGAGTTGAGAGAAGCTATCCCAAAAATGCAATATCACCTTCTTATGTTTGTTCACAAAGTTCAATTAGATAATCTTGATAAAGAGAACAGTATATAATCACTAATTAATAGTAGATATTATAGAGATTCAAACCTGGTTTCAGCTTTCACAATGATTGCAAGGGCTTCCCAAAAGCAAGCAGTAGACAAGATGGCTTCAACTTATGATAGACTAAAACGAGTTTGAACTCTAGACACAGAAAGTGCAGAAAGGTTCAGTAAGATACAAAATTTGTGTGAACTAGTTATTATGTAACTTAACAAAACTCATTCCAAGAAATTGCAAAGAGGGAATTAGCTGACAGAAAAATAGTGGAGTGTGGGGGTTCGTGTTTGTGTTCCTAAAATGCTAAAAGTGCATAAAGACCAAAACCCAATCTATTTGTACACTTTCATTCCTTACCTACCTAATCCCTAATCTTTCTTCCTAAACACCAACCTCTATTTACGCCATTAAAGGATTCCTAATTAAATAAGGAAACAAAGAACAGAGGAACTAGTTGTGCTAACGAGAGTTAGGCATGTATGCAGGATATATTTCTAGCTTATCAGTCACACTAAAAGAATAGAACAACATTGCTAGTGACCTCAAACTTGAAGAGTGAAATTGAAGAATGGACAGCCCAGAAGAAAGCAAACCAGCAAGGTAGAGGTACTCCCTACGCCTTCCAACTAAAGCTGTTGCAGAGAAGCAAGCAAAAGCCAAAGAAGTTGCCACAAATGCACTAATGATAAGGCTGTAGAATGAAGAAAAATGTCAAAACATCATTCAAAACTCAACACTAGTCACAGAAGAAACTGGCCATTTATCACAAAGCAATTAACTTAAGAGTTAAATGTTAGAACTTGGCATATACAACTTAATGTCTATGGTTAACTTTCTGATTTAATCCAGTTTTTAGCAGAAGACAAGGGTGGGGTTGGCATATATAGTTGTTGTATTTAATAGTAGGTCTGCATGCCTATTAATTTATTTTTCTTAGTATAACGTAAAGCACAGAAATGCTTAACACACTCTTTTCAGGTAAAATTCCTAGTGTGATTGGCCACACCTTATTAACACACGCAAAGCCAGCAGCAATTCACATAAAATTGAGTAAACAATGCAGACGATACTAGTAGCTTGTTTGGCGTGGATTATATATGGTTGGACACGAAACCAAACAAGCACTCCAATTGGTTGGTCTCATTCCAAAACTAGTTGGCCCCCACATAAACTTTCACCAATAAGAGAAGTTTTTAGAAAGATAACATTAGAAATTTTATTTTTAGCACTCCTCTAAAGCACAATCGGTAAGAATAATACTTTTTTGTATAAGGAAACATGTTTTGCATAAATGAATCCTTAAATGGCAATGATAATATACTAATCACATCACCAACTCCAGCAAACTCCAATTAGTAAATTTTAAAGCAGATTATTATACACAGATATGGATCAACAATGTTAAAGGCAACACACCTGTAAATTACTACCTCCTTCCCATGTCTTTTGATATTTTAGCTTTTTATTATTTTCCCAAAACATTTGATGTTTTAGAATTGCAAAGTATAATTAGTGCATTTTCTCAATATATATCCTTATTAATATCCACTAATGGTGGTGCAAGTATCAAATATCCAAGTATTATATGAGGACATTTTAGTCCAAATATAGAAATTTTTAGTTCCATTAAATATTTTTTAATCTATGTGCAATAATCTTAAAAATCAAAAGATACGGGAAGGAGGTAGTACTATGATTCCATAAATATAATTTAAAGCACATCAACCAAGAAAAAAAACTTGCTATCCATTGGAAATGAGCTCTATTGGTCCTATACACCAAACCCCAACATGTTCCTAATTGAGAAGAGAAAAATTCAAAGAAACACTCACTTAAAAACTCTCTCTCGCTCTCAATAAGGAAGGTGTAGGGAGTTTTAGATGATGGTGTTGATACCCGATCACTTTATTTAAAAGCTTGTATGTTGGAGGTTTGGATAAGGCAATGCACTTGATGCAAGACAATTTTCTAGAACTAGGGTTGAAGAGAGAAGATTGTGCTGAGATGGATGACATAAGTATGTTAGATATACAAAACCAAGATTGTGAATGCACCTAACAACTACAATCTGTAGCCAACTTGGTGCTTGGCTTGGTATCATAGCTTCTTTGATCAAGTGGCTAACATTGCTATTAAAAGTCATACTAATTCTTGATATTAAACATCCAATCAGTTCCAAAATTTATCATCCATATAATAATTTAACAGAAGTATCTACAAATCTTGCAAAGTAATTTAATTAATTACATGTTTCAAAGAAAATATTGATGAACAAGAGTCTTTTCAAATATATTGTGTGCAGACTTCAAATCAAAGAAAAAGTTATATTATATAGCATCAAACACTATTCTTAATAGCTTCAAACATTACTCTTCACAAGGTCAAAGAGAGGGAGTGTGTGTGTGTTTGTTTCATATATCTGCAACCATATCCCAGTGTTAATGTTGTAATGAAGCAATTTTTCTTCTTCTTCATGGAGAGGAAGAGAACCACCCCTACTAGTATCTCCTTCTTTTTCTTGCTCTCAATTTGCACACCCATATTCTTCAGTAGAACTACTACTACTGCCTCTGGCATTCCATGTTTAGGTATGCAATTCTTACACACAACCTTGTTAATTTCTCTACATTTCCACAATTTTTGAGCCATGAAAATGGATCAGATAGCTCTGATTACCATGTAGAGAAGATATATAGAGAGAGAGAGAACATGGATTTGTATTATTGAAGAAGAAAATACAAAGCCATTGAGATCTCTTACAAGAGCAGTATTTATGCTGCTGAGATTCAATTGTAACTACAATCTAACTAAAGCTAATTGTTAACTGACAACAGTTGAAAAACTAACCAGAGTTAGTTATTCATATACACTTACATAAAGAGTAAAGACTGTTCACTTGATATAATGTCTCTATTAGTAGTCAAGGTTGAATATCTCAGTTGTTCTATTCTGATATCCTCTTCTCTATTATGTCTATGTTGCAGAATAGGACAAAAAAAAGTGTGTGTTGGGCCGATGGTGAGGGGTGGAGTAGTGGGTTATTAATTTTTTTTATTGGACGGGTTGTTATGTATTATTTTGGATAATAATTGGTTGCTTGGCTAGGAGAGAACAGGAGTTGCAAAAAGTAGTCTCCTAATACTTGTTTGGATTACTTTGCAATTTTTATTTGATAAATACTTCAAACAATGAAACAGATAAAAATTCATTTTAGATGTTGAGTCTGATCTGCTTTATTTTATTTCTCAATGGATGGGTTAAGATGATATCACACTTTCTGACAAGGACCAAGGTTCAAATTATGCCACTGAAGTCCTAACTCATGGACATAATCGGGATGATGAAGTGTTTAGCATGAATAAGAATATAAAGCAGTTGCAAATTTTAACATAGAATAACCCTGCCAAGGACATCTCATCCTGCAGTGCATCATACTTTGGATCCATGGGAGCCAGCAAACAGGATGGAGGTAAATTTGGTATTTAATTTATAGTGTTTGATAAGTTTCTCACATTAAATACTGAATTTGACTTGACAGTTTGAGGGTTGACTTGAGAAACTTTAAAATAGACTTATAGAAATTAGACAGAAGTCCTGTAAATTTGATTGAGTGGGAGCACTCAACATCCTTGATGTAATTAAATAATTAACCTACCTAGGTCTAACTCTTAACTATACTTCATGGTGAACAATGAACATTATTTGATTTTGGACACAACTTGTCAATTGATTTTGTGATAATTAAAAAGGGATTATACTTTTTGGGAAAAAGAAATTAATTGAGAGCATGGTTGTTGTTGTTGTGTGAGAGTGTGATATACAACTAACTAGAACAACACTTAGATGATGACACTCTCCAAAATCATTCACACACACCCTTTGGACTCAGAGTTACACAAACACACAACTGGAACAAAACTAATAGTGGCTAACATGAGCCAAAATAGGTGTAGGGGTGTGGTGGGACCTACTTCAGTGTGAGCCCAGATTCTTATATACACTTACACCCCCCACCCCCCACCCAAACTCGATGGGGCTGAGAAACCAAAGGTAGCTCAGCTACATTGTGTTTGGAGCTCAAATATGTGAATTAACAAATAGCAGAATTCGTATTCAATAAATACCAAGGCTGAGAAACCAAGGTTCAAATTAAACCAATAGCAGAATTAACAACCAACAGTTCTTAAGGGAATTAACAAATACCAAAATTTGTATTCAATTAATACACACACCAAGTATAGAACAAACCCATGCAATACAACCATATGTTTAGTGAAATGTTATACAAGAAAAGCAAATTTTTACCTACAATGCTCCTTCTGTGGATGAAAGAAATAGCAAGTACAAGTCCTAAAGCTACAACAATGGAGCTTCATCAACAACAACACAAAGAATAATGACTAAGAACAAAGGGGTAATTTCCAATAGGCTCACTCACCTCTGATATAGTGCAAATCAAAGGGCCTAACCCTAGTCTCAGGGTATCCGAAGCTAGAAACAAAGGTCGTGCCAAAGGAATGTTTGCAAGGAAAGCAACAAAGGTCGTTCAGAGACAATGGCAGTGACAAGGAATGCACCAAAGCTTGTTCAAAGACAATGACAGTCACAAGGAAAGCAACGAAGGCCATTCAAGGAAAACAACAAAGCTTACCAAGGTAGACGGCGGTGAACGTCCCAGTAGACACGACTAAAGCGCGACCACGACCTCATGGTGGCTTTGCGAGACTCAGAGTAGGGGGTCACGACAATGGCGAGAGGAGGGCCTGAGAGCATGGGGGGTTTGTGAGGGAGAGTTTGCGAGAGACTGAGCGCGAGTGCGAGAAGACAAGGATTTGCAGTTTGTAACTATTTAAAAATAACATCGCTTTTTTGTCAAAACCGATGTTAACATAGCCTCGTTAACATCGGTTTTTTAAAAAACTGATGTTAACATAGCGTCGTTAACATCGGTTTCAACAAAACCGTTGTTAATAAAATGGTCTTAATTACAAGTATGCCACCGTGTTTTTGTTAACATCAATTTTTTCGAAAACCGATGTTAACCTAACGATGTTGTATGTATAATTTCTAGTAGTGTAAATTCTATCAAGGAGTCGCATACAAAAGTTCGAGCCAACATTGATAAGAAAAATAAACAATATGCAAAGCAAGAAAATAAGGGTCGGGTCAGAGTTATTTTTGAACTAGGAGATTGAGTTTGGGTTCATATAAGGAAGGAAAGGTTTCTTGCGCAAAGAAAATTCAAGTTGCAACCAAGAGGAGATGGGCATTTTCAAGTTCTAGAAAAGATAAATGACAATGTTTACAAGCTGGGTTTGCCAAGAGAATATGGTAACATAAGTGATACCTTTAATGTGGCTGATATATCTTTATTTGATGTAGGTAATGGATCAGATTCGAAGATGAATCCTTTCGAAGAGGGAGGAAATGACGTAGGTGCACCCAGTCCGTCTAATGATCCTTTACATGGGATTGGAGGTCCTATGACAAGGTTCAAGACTAAGAGGACAAAGCAAACATTGCAAGGTCTGATTCTAAATATCAAAGAGAAAGAATACCAGCGTTAATTAAGGGTTGCTCCTAATTGGGTCACTTTCCTACAAATTGATGAAGATGCTTTGTGACCAACTTGAAGAATTACTTTGGGAAACCCAATTTACAAGAAAAGAAACATTCATGGGCTAAGTTGATCAATTTTGGTGGACTATTAATATTGGGATGATTGGATAATAACTAAGTTCAATTTTTTCAATTTATTTGTAATTTTCGTACTATTTTTTTTTGGCTTAATCTTTTGGTGACTTTTCATTTTTTCTTGGCCTTAATAAATACTTTCTCGAATGCTCCAGGTAATTTAGGCTAGTGAGATTGTAATTTCATGTTTATTTTCATTTAGTGGAATGCAATTATCAATGCATTTGGTAAATGCATATTAGTGGAAATTTAGTATAGCATTTCAAGATTAGCATATAAATAGGGAACTCTTGTACTCTCTAATGGTAAAATTTGTAAAACTTGAAGATTAATGAAATTTGAGAGTTTCTCTATTGTGAGAGTTTTTCCTTTGTTCTTGATTTAAGAACTCAATAGTATTGGTTCCACCAGAAGGTTGTGATTAGGGGTCAATTTCCTTTCTTTTTATACATGATTTCAAGATGATCCTAAATGTTCTCTTTTATTTATTTATATATATATATATATATATATATATATATATATATATATAATGGGAATATTGAGTCAGGAATGTAGCTTCAAATATACTTATCATAATTACCTTAATTACTATATTTATATAATTTTATGAATTAAAAATAGATAAGAAAAGTATTTTTAATAAATCTCTCCTTAAATGTATAAAAATTTCCTCCAAGATTTTAAAGGAGATTGTTGGTAGATTTTTTTACTAATAGTTCCATTGGCGTGTGAAACACACTTCAAAAGAAAAGAAGAATAAATATCAAAAATATTTGCTTGAGAAAGTAAAAAAGGGTGACAGTGTCTATCAAAGTTGTAAATTATAATTTATAATATAAGAGATTTTTTATTCGTTTAAAATATTATTTTCATTTAGGTTGTATTGGATTAGGATTTTAAAATCTTATTTTGGTATAAAAATATCATGTGGATTTTAAAAGACTTTGTAAAAATATAATAATTTTAAATATTTTTTTAAAAGACTTTATGATTAGGATTTTGTAGTTTAGATTTTAATGGATTTGCAAAATATGAATTCATAAGATTTGAAAGGACATTATGGATTTTTAAAATTTCAAAAAAACTTAGTGGATTTCCTAGAACATTTAAAACTATTAATAAAAATCCATGAATTTTAACTACCTAACACTTTAAATAAAATTCTTCTTATCCAAATAATCCTAGACTTATTAAGTAACAAATTAATTTTTCCTAGGATATTTACAAGTACAATAGGTTTGTTCCTCTTCAATTATCAATCATTTTAATTGTATATAAAAAATATATACCACAATATTTGTCAATAACATGAATACTTGTAATCATTCTTATAATAACGATCTCACAAAAAAAAATTCAACCATTGATTCAAATTTCATTTATACATTTATTCACTTATACATAAGTCAACTTCTCACATTCATTTGTTCATCTATATCTATAAGCACTTACTTAAGATGTTCATCAAATTCAATAAATTGAAAAAAAAAATCTCATATCACACGTTTCAAGACATTGACCATTGATTGAAAGACAAAAAAATTTATGAATGTCTATTTGCAAGAAAAGCATTTTAATTTGCAAGAAAAAAAAAAGAAGAGGAAAAGTATCATGAAATCTTAAGGATTTTGGTAAAATTATTTAATGTGTATTTTTTCATGAAATGCATTAAAATTCATCTTAAGAAAGAATTCATTGAAATTTATATACTTTTAAATACCAAGAGATTTTTTTTAAGTTGTAAAAAAATCTTAATTAAATATCAATAAACTTTATTGAATTTCTTAAAAAAAACTTAATAATCTTAATTCAATACCACTAAACTTATTTTTATTATTTAAAAATCATGATTAAATATCTCAAGATTTTTTTACAAAATAAAAATCTTTTAAATCATTTAAAATACTAATTGAATATAGACCCCTTGAATTTAAATTTAATTTAAATTTTGAATGTTGATACACTATATTAAATTAAAGATAAGGTTCTTTTAAAAGATATGTTTTAAGATTATTGTAGTTTATACTTTAGATCAATTTTTATTTGAATTTAATTTTTTTAAATTTAAATTTTGATATCATAGATTACAATAAAATTATTGTTATCATTTAAGCTAGATTACCAAATATCTCGTTTACCAATAATCTTAAATCTTTATATATATATATAACTTTTTTCCACCATAAGTATAAGGTAATGGTTTTAGCTTTCACCCTGACCTGTTGGCAAAGAGAATGGAAAACAACTTCACTATCCCAGACGATATGATGGAAGAAATTCTGTTAAGATTACCGGTGAAATGTCTATTGCGTTTTAAATACGTATGTAAGTCATGGCTTTCTCTAATTTCCGATCCTCACTTTGCCAAATTCCATTATGACCTAGGAGCTGATCCCACCGACCAACTTCTTATAAAAAGCTATTGGGAAACTCATTCCAGAGACATAGAAGCATCACTTTACGATGATTCCACGAAAGCAGTCGTTAACATTCCATATCCATCACCATCTTACATTGATGAAGGCATTAAGTTTGAGGGTTCATGCAGAGGATTTCTACTCGTAACAACCACCGTCGTGTCTTCCGGCAAGGTTGTTTATTTCATGATATGGAATCCGTCAACGGGTCTTCGGAAACGATTTAACAAAGTGTTCCCCACGCTTGAATATCTACGTGGCATTGGGTATGACCCATCAACTGATGACTACGTGGTAGTGATGATAAGGTTAGGCCAGGAGGTACAATGTTTCTCCTTAAGGTCTAATTCATGGAGTCGCTTTGAGGGTACTCTTCCATTCCGGAAGAATACGTCTGTTACCCATACCCATGCTCTTTTAAATGGGTCATACTTGAATGGAGCTCTTCATTGGTTGGTTTACTCTTATGATTATTATTTCAAAATCATTGCATTTGATCTGGTGGAAAGGAAATTATTCGAGATTCCACTGCCACGTCAATTCGTAGAACATAGATGTTGTTTGATAGTAATGGGAGGATGTTTGTGTCTCTTTTGTACAACTTACGTGCCGGCTCAGCCGGCTCAGATGTGGATGATGAAAGAATACAATGTGCAGTCATCTTGGACCAGCACTAGTGTTCCTGATGCTCCTTATGGCTTTCATCCAATTTGCTTCACAAAAAATGGTGAAATTTTGGGATATGAGCACGGAGATAAAATGTTAATGAGACTTTCTGACAAAGGCAAGCTGCTTGACAAACGCAGAAGTTTATGTGAAAAATTTGTCCTGTATAAAGAGAGTTTGCTATCACTCCCTCCCAACTAAGAAGAACAACAATAACAGCAATTCATTCAATTAAGTAATATTCTCCAATCTTTTTATTTCTCCATTTTATACATAGTATTTAATATATTTAACATTTTCATGCATAATGAAAAATTAGTGTGTCAAGTTTACGCGCAGAATGCATGGTACATGATTTGATTCCTTAGTCCATTTTGTACTCTCCTGCCAGTACATAATTTTTCTTCTTCTATGGAGAAAGTGATACATGAAATTAGACTTAGTTTAATTTAGGGAAACTTCTTGATGTCTCACTTGGGATAATCAAAGATAATTTAAGTGGGAAACTAGTATTTAGCATCTTTATCTTTTATGAGGGAATTGGATTTTCAGTGAGATTTCAAAACATCAGTCACTAAAATCTCGATCAATTGTGAGACAGACTTTTTGAATATAAACAAGTTTGCAAAACCTGCATGGTTGGAGTTGTCTTACACACTTTTATGTTATTTTCAGGTTCAGGCTCTACTAATTTGTAGGCTATATTATTCTGGAGATATTGATCCTGATCGTCTGAGAGCTAACAGAAGGATGGAGTGAAAGAGGTTTAAACTAATCAAGTCATTGGTTTAATCTGTTTCTCATATTCATAGCGATAAGCCTTCTATCATACAATTATGAATAAATTATAGTTTTAGTAGAACTTGCTAGTATTTTCCATTCATATTTTCTCATCCTCTGTCCAGATTTTATTATCTATATAATCTATGACCATGAGACAAGAAACTTTCATTGTTAGCGAAATTAATCTTTATCTATGGACTTTAACGGTCTTGGATTGTTGGATTTTATTCCTACTATGCTCTTTGGGTCTTTGGGTTAGCATACTTTTACAACAGGGCTATTTGGTGGTAGATGGACAGTGATCCATGAATCCATCTCTCAAATAAAATTGTGCAACTATAGAGAGATCCATCTCAAGAGGCACACTTTAAAATTGTGGGATAGGATAATCAATAGCAGTATAAGAATCATGCATATCAGAGAACCAATCTAAATGGTAGGTTCAGTTTCATGTCATCCAATTAGATGACCTTGATTATCTAGATGCTTGTTTCTTCAAAAATTCGCTATGTTCCTTACATAGATGCCACTTGATTACTCCTCTCTTGAATTTCTCCCAACATGCTTCACCAAAAATAGTGAAATTTTAGGAAGGAGAGAGATGTCATGGGTTCAATTCTTCCACTAATAAAAACTAACAACTAAATAACTAACTTTCACCGATTAAAAAAAAAAAGCAACAAAAGCAAGCTGCATGAGTATCACACACTTGAGAAGGTGGAGAAAATCACCCAAAGCACTAGAATCCACGAGGGAAAAGAGTAGCATTTATATCAGCCAGAATGGCTAAAGACAAAAAGAAAACATTACTACGAGACAACTTTCAGAAATTAGCCAAGTGATGATTAACAACAATAGCAGACTACAATCCTTTGACTAAAGCATTTTATATATTACTTATTACTATTCAACATGCATATCAAGTTGTGATTGAGAATATGTCTTGCATGTCATTCTTTAATCTGTTCTTCCTTGGCTTAGTCTGTTCTTCATATCGATGTTGAATACGTTAATGTACAACGAATGAATAAGTTATAGTTTCAGCAGAACTTTCGTGATATAATTTCCACTGTTATTCTTTTTTGTAAGTTTTTAATTCAACAGTTAGATACGTTAATTTTGTTTTCCACAAAAACTTAGTACTAAATTAGAAATCCTGCATCTCAGGATTTGGGTGATGTTTACCCTCTTAAATGGTTCATTAATCCAGGCTTATAACTTCATTGTGGCTAATCTCATTTTGGGGGATCAATGGTTACCTTAAACCAGTGTAAATTTTACTCCTGGATTTGGGGATTAAAACACTGTCTGCTTTCTGCATATGCTCGTACTTTGTGAATTTAGATCAAAGAAGAAAATAATAATTATAAAATAATTGCAGGGATTATAGTTTGGTCTTCACTTTAACTAATTATTATCCGCGCATCAATTTTAAATTTATTTTCATTTTTGTTCTAATCAAATTACTAATTAAGAATAAAGAAATAATTATTCCGCTCATTACATATTTGAATATCAGAACAAAATCACATCTGAATGATAGATTTTTTTTTTCAATTACACAAGCTCTTTTTTACATTATTTTCATTTTCATTAATTATTAAATAAATATGAAACAAACAGAAATAATGTTAAAATAATTTTAAAATATATTATTTTTAAAAAAATAATATTAAAATAATTAATAAATATATTAAAATTATGAAAAATAATAATGTTACACTCAGAATTCAATCTTAAAGTTGTAACATGTCAATTTGTCAATTTATTCAATTGAAATACTTTATTGAAACGTGGTCAATCACCTGTCAAATTTTAAATATTTTCACATTTATTACTTACCTGATTTATTTTTAATTTATACGTAATATTTAAGATAAGTTTCCTTTATTATATATAATGAAACATAAATAATTAGTCAACCACCTATCAAATTAATTTAGTCACATCTATTATTTATCTTATTTATTATTTATTTTTAATTGATACTTAATATATAGAAAGAATATAAATATAAAAAATTGAATTGGATTTCTCTATATTTTATTTAAACCTTAGTGTTAAAATAATATTTATTTTATTAAATTTAGGCTAAATTTTAATATTGGACCCCGTATAATTTTAAATCCACAATTTAATCTCTTGATTCAAAATCAAAACATTTAGTCTTTTATTTTAAAAAATAAATAATTTTGATCATTCTATCAATTGAATTCATGACAATTTTATTCACAAACAACATAATAAACCACTAGTACACTTGTTTTAGTTAATTAACTACATTTACATTATTTTTCATGTATCATTAGTCATAAATTATTAATTTTTTCAACTTACCAAAGTTTATAAGTTAAAAATATTTAATATATAAATATTTTTAATTTTATTTTACATCATTTTATATGTTTTTATTTTGAATGGTTTACATATTTTTATTTTATTAATTAATAATTGAATTTCATAAATTAATATATATATATATATATATTATTTATATAATTTTTTTTTTGTAAATTGATTTTAATATACATATTTTTTTACACTAACTATTTACGTAAAATTAAAAATATTCATATATTAAATATTTTTTAATTTATAAATTTTGGTAATTTTAAAAAAATAATAATAATTCTTGACTAGTGATATATAATAAAAATATTAATGTTAAAAAAGTTAACTAAAGTGTTTTATTGTCTTGTAAATGAATAATTAGAGTAAAAATAATTTGTATATTAAAATCAATTTAAAAAAACATATATCATGTAAATAACTTACATATTAATTTATGAATTTAATATAAATTGATAAAATAACAATAACAATATTTATATATTAAATAATTTTTAATTTATAAATTTTGATAATTTAAAAAATAATAAATTTTAACTAATGATACATAACAAATAATGTTTACATAATTAATTAAACAAAAAAAGTGTCCTAGTAATTTATTTTTATATTTATAAATAAAAGGTTATAAGTTTAATTTCTATTAAGATATTTTTTATTTTATTTAATTTTTTTCCGCATAAACATACTAAATGACTAAAATTTCTTACTTTATAAAAAGGATCGAAATTATAATTTAATTTTAATTTAATTTAAAGACTTTCTTATGCGTTCCTATTGTCTTCTTTGTACTTATTTAAGGGAAAAGAGAACAATCTCTTGCATTTTATGGATATATTGCAAGATATAATGAATTTTTTTGTTGACATGTAAAAGCTAATGTGTCTTATCCTATCCGGATAACGTTCACTTCTTATTCCTATTATGATAGTACTTGCTTATTAATTATATTATTTTTAATTTTAAAGATCGTACGTTGATATATACATTGCATTTAAATTAGCATTTCCTTTTTTTTGCTGGGTTATAATTTTGTTTATTCTATATTGATTTTATATTTTTTTAACTTTTATTTCTATTATTTTATGTTTCACTATTTTTTTTATTATGCAGTGAATTACTCTTTATCATTTTTTAATATACAGGGAAAGAAACAAAAGACTACAACAGTATCAACCTCTTTTCAAAGGCATATCCCTAGCATCATCAACTAAAATGTTGTGCAAAGCAGAAAGAATGTGATCATACAAGATATGCAATAGCTACCATTATGGTCCAAACTAGCCATAAAATCTGTTGTTCTATTATTTTCCTGTAAATGAATGACTCGTATCATTGATATTTTTTTTCCAGTTTTTAAACAAATTTTCAACTTCAATACGTGATTTTGATTTAAAGTTTTCCTTTAACAAAAATAAAGGAGAGTAAAAATTAAAAGATAAATCATTTTAATTTTAAAATTTTAAAATCTAGCAATTAACAATAAACCAATTTCTTAAAATGATTTTGATCTCATTCTGTTAACATTTTGTTCGATTCTTGGTAAGTTTTTTTTTTATTCATGGGAAATTTTTCTTATTTTATTTAATGCTAAAAAATTATATATATTAAAATTATGATAGAATTGTTCATTTTGTGGGTTTAAGAGAGAAAGGGATTCACCGGAAATAAAAGCAATTAGTTGATGCATTTGATTTCAGAAAATAAATGTATCAAATATTTAACTTACTTTCTTCATGCTTGCAGGCGCTGATATAATTTGCAAAACCCATTGCAAATTAATACATCTAAGATCACTTATAGTACCAAATTTTAATATACTGCTAGGATCACTAATCAATCGATCTATTTATTATTTTATTATGATGATTATTTTTTCAAATTGAATTATTTCCATAAATATATTTTAAGTTTTATTTAAATATAAAAAGATTTTTTCATATCAATATTAAAGATTAAAGTTTAAAGATATAGAAAATTGGTATGCAATGGAAGAAAAAACGAAAGGACAAAATTATGTGTTATGCACTGACAAGAGATAAAAAAAAAAGTTTTATTGGAAGGGCAACCAACCCGTCTAATGATCCTTTACAAGAGATTAGAGGTCCTACAACAAAGTCCAAGACTAAGGGGACGAAACAAGCATTGCAAGACTGCCTTCTAAAGACCAACGAGAAAGAAGACCAATGTGAATTGAGGGTTGTACCTAGTTGGGTCACCCTCCTACAAATGAAGATGTTCTGAAACCAACTTGAAGAATCACCTTGGGAAGTCCAAATTTCAAGACCGGAAGCATCCATGTGCTAAGTTGATCGATTTCGGTGAAACTATTATTATTGGGCTGATTTAGCCAACTTTTAGAATGTGATTTATTTTCATTTTTTAATTATATTTTTGGTCTATTGTCAGACTTGTAATGGGTTGTCACGATCTATTATTTTAATTTTAAAGTCTTTTAATTATTAGATTAGTTATAAATAGACTCCTTAAACACTTTGTTGGCAAATGATAAGATTAATGGAATTTGAGAATTTATCTATGGTGGGGTTTTTCCTTTATTCTAGGGGTAAGAATTGATAGTGTTGGTTCTATCTGCAGTTCGCAGGTAGGGTCACGTTCCTTTTAATAACTTTGATTCTACTGGTAGGTCTCAGTTAGGGTCAAGTCGTTTATACCTGTTTTTAAGACGATCATAAATGTTCTATTATCATTTGATATAACTAAAGTTATTAGGATCTGAATTTAATTTTTAAATTTGAAACCAAAATTCTATTACAGTATATATTTGGATTTGCCCTATCATATATTTGCGTTCAAATTTGAATTTCATGCAAAAAAATGCAAAAAAGAAAATATAAAAAAAGCAAAAAAACATGAAAAAAAAAAAATGAAATGTGACTATTGGTCTTGTTTTCTTCTTGTTATAACAATCTTTCTTTGATTTTGTTCTCTAAAAAAACAAAAACTTTTCTTAAATCCCTTGTTCCTTGTTCTCTGTTTGTTCTTATTAACTAAAGAAGTTCTCATTGATTCCTTGATGTGTCTTGTCAACCCCAAAGATTTTTAGAGCTCACAAGGAGAAATTGAGTGGTAAAAGGCAAGAGTAATGGGACTATTAAAGGGAAAAGGCCAAAAAGAGTGAAACACGAGTGAACAAAAAAAATATTAAGAGTAAACATGTGAGAGAGTGTTTGTGTGAGGATATTTATTTGTCTATTTACTATCACTTCTAATACAATTCTTGTAGCAATTTTAATCATGAGTGGAGAAGAAGGAATGAATCTCAAGTTATTTGTTAAAGTTGTTAATGAACAATTTCAAACTTTAAACTTGAGATTAGATAGTTTACTATCTCCATTCCGATCTAGAAATCGTAGACAATCAACTTAAAAAAATAAGCATCATATCGAGGCAGTCCCTAAAATAATAATAATTGAAGCGGGACACAATAAGATCACAGGAAATGGAATATTACAACTAAGCTAACATTTTGTATACAAGCATGCAAAGACCATAATATCAGCATTATTGAACTTTGGAACAATTGAGCACATAAAAATATGACTGGTTAACAAAACAAATAAGGCAAAAAGAATCAAAGCAAATAGTAGTTAAGGTCCATATAAGTAAAGCACCTTTATGCCAGTGGTGTTCAAAGCACTGGCATCACTTCCATGGTCAGATTCGGTCAAAGCCTGATGTTAAGAAAATAATCCATTTCAGAAAAGGTTCTTCAGCAAAATATATATATATATATAAGCTTGCCAAGGTAACATGTTTGACTGACTCTTTTAGTTCCAGGTAAAACAAGAACTGTGCACCCACTTTCTTACCCCAACCAGCACCAATCCTTGGGCATCAATTTCTTACTCCAACCTGCCCATCCTTGCTGGCAAATATAGCCTTAAAAAGTATCAAAGGTGTTAACTCTTCAAAATGTACCAACTGTAAAAGAGCAAAAGGCAAAAACGAAATGGTGAATTTACTTTTCCGAAGGAATTGATCCAAGAAATTGACATTGGTCCTATGTAACAAAGTTGAATATTAAAAAAGAGTTTAAAATTTTTAAGCATGCCAAAAGTGAGAAGCTAATAGACATGAAAAGAAACCATGACAAATATTTTCAACACACATGACACACTGAGGTACACAGAGGTAGAAGTGTTGGAAAAGGAAGCCATGAGATACAAACTGAAGTACACACTGAGGTACATAGTGACAGGTGGACCTAAGAATACAAGGACAAAACATCTATTTTGATAGTATCCCAAAAAATAATGTATATACAATATGTTAGGAATATGTAGACATGTGAAAACAACGTATAACTATTAACTTCTGAAATTTACATCCGAAATATGAAAAAACACATTCATGAAACCAAACATGCTATAACATTATCAAAAAAACCTTCTGTGTTCCTGCCCTGCCTCATGCAATTTGCAATTAGTTTGTACGACACACGGCACATGCCCATCTAAAATCTTTAGTTTGACTAGGTTTAGGTTAGAAAAGCAAACCACGATCGAGTGTTATATTTATGCAATCAAATTTCCACACACCCCCACACCCTTCTTCTCTTTGGCAAAGCAGAGATACTTGGGGACTTAATCAAGCAATTTGCAACGTCTCAAATTGGGATCTAAAACAAATACTAATTACAACCACATATACAAATTAATAAATCATTGCGCTGACAAAACAAATTAATAATAACTCGACACTGTTGAAATAATATATGCACAAGGCAAATAGCCCTTTGAATACATGAGTAGTTTTACTCCCTATCAGACGCTCCATAATTTTAAATTGGGGGCCATGTCACAATTTTCAAATAACAATTGTGGTATCATCTTGACTCCATTTTTGAGGCAATGCATTTCAAGCAGGTAGGACACACTTCAAAATTTGACTTACTCCCTACAGAAACTATACTCAAATTAGGAAAGCCGTCAATCTCAACAACTAGTAGTGACTAGTGAGTTTATCATGAAGTTATTTAATTTTGCTATCACCTAAACAACCAGTGCAAATTTTCATAACAAAATAGTGTTCTGTGCTAATTTTTATTACAAAAATAATCTGAAAAAAAAATGCAGCAAAAGCATAATCTACATATACTTGGAAAAGAGGTTTAATTCTTAATAATTAATAACAATACGTAATTTTTTTCTCAAGTACAGTTTTAGATTCAATGTCTGCATAAATCGTCATTGTAAATATTTCTGATCTTAATATATGTTTCTTTATAAATTATAAGAGTAATAAAATGCTAATATATGTTTCTTCATAAATGATATGTTCATGTTTCACCATACATTTATTCCAATGTCTTGTCTACTATGTTATTGTCTGCAACCACTACTTGGAACTTCATTCAAAAGGGAATGGAATCGTATCTAAGAAGCACCGACACAGACACTGAACACGACACGTAGATACCTGTAATGTCCAAAATATAGGACACAGACACGGCTATATATATATATAATTAAATAAAATAAAATTACATAAAATTAAATATGAACGATATGCATAAAAGATCTAAATTGAAAATCAAGATTTATATATTCATCATCATCTCAAAAGAACTTTTCCTATGATAATGAGTCACAAAAAATACTAAGAGACCTCATTATACAATTTGTACACTTTGTTTCTTTACAAACAAAAATTATAAAGCAAGATGATGAATTAGCAACTTCAAGTCTTCAAGAATTCTACAAACTAGCAATCATCATTGAAAAAGACACCATCTAACTCTGGTTCATCTAAAGACAAACTAGCAATTTCAAGAATACCACAATCATCAAGTGATCCAAAATCATCTCCAGCTACATCCCACATTTTAGTTTCCTCTTGATGATATTGTGGAGTATTCCTTGAGAGAAGTCGTAGGTTGCTATGAACAAATACTAAATCTTCAGCTCTATGTGGTGCCATCTTGTTTCTCTTTAAAGAATGGATAAATGAATATGTACTCCAATTCCTTTCACAACATGAAGATGAACAAGGTTGTGCAAGTAGCTTAAGGGCAACCTTTTGAAGTATTAGAGCATTAACGCCATGAACTAGCCACCAAGCTTTTGGATCCATTTGACCTCTATCATTTAAAGAATCAAGATCGTCAAAACCTTCTGTTCCATCCGAGAAGTTGGCAAACTCAATATTCACTTTCCTCCTTACATCCACATCAAGAAATAACCTCTTGAAGCATTTTAATCTTTCACGAGTGAGTTCCATGTCTTGATGTGGAGGAACTCGATTAGAATCTTCACTTAGTCATTCATGACTATAATATCTACAATTAAAAAGAAATATATACATGATTAAAATTTATGTAATTCTAAAAAAATGTAAGTAAAAAAGTATAGAGTTAATTACCTAGGATTTAAGGAATGAGCTAAACAATGGAGAGGAGTGTTACTCTTAGTCCAACGGTCAATTAATATGGAGTGCACTACCTCATAAAAGGTTGATCCTTCACTCTCCTCCTTTCTCTCATATTGATATATGGCATTCTTCACATTTTCAATCATTGAATCCCACATCTCATATACTAGATGGAGAGATGAAGCTTCTGTATCAGTTCTTCTAAGAACATCATAGATAGGGATAGTGAAAGAAAGAATAGAATCAACCTTATCCCACCATTTATCATCCAACAAAGTATCTTTCACAAATTTAGCCTTTGCAACATCATTTTCCGTATAAGAAGACCATTGGTCACTAATGACCATATCTTGGAGTCCTTTCTTCAATTGCTTGAATCTCTTTAGCATTACAATAGTGGAGGCAAATCTTGTTGGAGCAATGGATAACAATTTCAATGAATTGAATGAATTGAAAATTGATAGTCTCATAGAGTGACTCATGACAAAGTTTTTCACAAACATTGCATCATCCACAATTTGGGTGATCCAAGAACATTCTTCATAAACAACATTGTTTTTTTTATTCTTGGCTACACATATGTTCTTTAAAGCAAGATTTAATGTATGGACAACACATGGAGTCCAATAGATGAAAGGAAACTCAGCCTCAATTATTAAACATGCTGCTTTACAAACGGTTGCATTATCCATCACTATTTGCACAACATTTGAGTGCCCAACCTCCATAATTACCTCCCTCATATGTTTGGCAATGAAATCCTTGTCTTTGATCTCATTTGAACAATCGATGGCCTTTAAAAACATAGGTCCGTTCTCCGTGCCAGCCATGAAATTAATAAGAGATCTTTTTTGCGGGTCATTCCATCCATCACTAACAATGCTCACACCATTCTGGCTCCATGCATTTTTAATTGGTTGTAACAAGATCTCCATATGTCTCCTCTCATTTTGAAGTAATGTTGTCCTTAATTTATTATAACCTGGAGGTTGATAACCATTGATCTTATTGTTGGCAGCATAGGGAAACGCCTTCCTATAATGAGGATTTCTTGCTAAATGAAAAGGCAACCCCAAAGAGTAAAACATCCTAGCAATTTCATGATCAAGTGTCTCTCTAGCTTGCAAATTAAAGACATTTTCTACAATTGATGCCTTTCTCTTTTTTGGATCAACACCAAGAGTGTTTGTATCCATTTGGTGTTGAGTAGAAACTAGAGGCAATGACACAGATTTTGTTTTTGACTTCTCCACCCTCAATGTAGCCTCATTGTCTATCTTCTTCAAATCTATAAGTTTGGCAATTGTTACCTTTTGACAAACTCTAACTCCCTTTTCCCGTCATCTTTAACAAGTGTGCCATCACTCTAGTGTAAGACCCATTAAAGGTAAAATCACAAATATTGCATTTTACCGCATAATTTCCACCACCACCTACACTTTTTATCTTTATAACATAGGTCCATAAAGGTTTGGTATCATCATCTTGTTATTTAGCTTGACTAGGACTAGAAGCACTCATCTCTACAACAATTTGGAAAAAATTAAAAATCAATGTAAACAATTTCTAAGTAAAAAATAAACAACAAAAAGTAATTTCTAATCAATGTTGTTCTTGTCTTATTGGTCATGTTGTAGCTTAATTTTATTCAAAACATGATATAATTAGAGGCAGGCAGTAATTTAAATTCTAAACCAAAAAAATATGCAAAAGCTACAAGCTTATCAACCAAAAGCTCAAACTTTAGGCTTACAAAAATATTTTTATATGCTTAAGTTTTTATAGAAAAAAAATTACACATGAAGGAAAAAAATCCACATATAAATAATCTCTTGGTCAAAGTGAAAAAACTCCATCAAATTTTTATTTTAAGTCTCTCTTACTGATCAGCCGGTATTTCTACTGCATATCTCCTAGATCACGGTTGCCATATGCAGCAATCATTGCTTTTGAAGATATAATGTTTTTGCAAAAGTATAACTTATAAAAAGTTTTGTCGCATGCAATAATCATATTTAAGTGGACATAGATGAGTTAAATATCTAACATCAAAAAAATTTAAATTTGTCAAAGTCATATTAACAGTGTGGTTATCTCTTTCAAAAAGGCAAAAAATAAGGCCTGCCAATACTTCTATATGGCCAATATCCATGAGCAGGTATTCACGGAATCACGGGCGGATAAATTGTGCCATCATGTACCAAAAAATATGGCCCATACCTGCTTTCGATAAATTTGGCAGTGCCAATCTGCCATACCTATAGTATAGGTCCTATACTGTTCATTATGAAGAAACAGTAACACGGCAGTGAGAATAACACGGCAATAACACGACAGCCATATTAGAATAACCAAAAAATAGTAACATGACAGCGAGAAACCGAGAAACTAGAATTGGCACTCCGACAGCGACAAAAACCAAAAAAGAAACAGGGAGCAGACGAAGAAGATGACTGGACAACGACGACGTGCAACAATGGAGGCCGCTTGCAGGAAACGGCAAGGAGAAGATGAAGAAGAACCGTTTTCGTATTTGGTAAGCATTTTTTAAATAAATAATAAAATATCTTGTTGGACTTGGGTCGCGTTCAATCGCGCGTGTCCACTTGGTAGGCCGTGTCCAATCGCACGTTTTCCTGCATCCAACTGTGTCCGGTGACGACAGAGGCAACAGACACCGCGTTGCACCGGAGTCGTACCCGTTTGTGTGTTCGGTGCGCCTCCGATGCAGGATGTGGCACTTCAGCGGCGTGTCCATGCTTCATAGGATCATACATCATGAACATTATCTTTTTTACCTAAATCAATGAGCATTAGTGTGGGTTAAGATGGCCTCAACTCTATCTAATAATGCTTGTAGTCGTCCTAAGTGTAGTTGAATATTGGCTCATCAACACTAGTGCCCTATTATGGATTATAATTTGAAATAAATCATTCACGAAACATAACAAAAATAAAACTAAAATAGAATAAGAATCAGAAATTTAATAGAATAGCTCATCCAAAAATAATTGATCAGAGTATACTTTCTAAACAGTGATAAATGTATTTTAGTTTCAAATCCATTATTCTGATTTTTTTTTCACTAAATGCAAAATTACAAAACATAGCCAATAATTTCAGGAAGAACATAGTCTTCCCTCCATCCAAACCATAAATCAAAACTGAGAAACAAGCCAACTGATGTCTTATTTTGGATCCGGGATATACCATCTCTACCCAAACATGTGGTGAGCTTCCATTTCCAACCGGTAGCATGCATTTGAAAATTGTGTCCTACACCAACCTGCACTGTTTATGTTAGTGTGAATCATTTCAAACAAAATTTTACACACAAATCCAAACACACTAAAATAGCACCTAATACTGATCCAGACTTCTTAGAGGACATTAGTCAAACAGTTGACAGGTTCAAAACCCCATTTCACCAATGGCACAAAACCCATCCAAA